>NC_092419.1:7151570-7364641 GCF_040894005.1 Engystomops pustulosus
AGGAAAAGAAGAAACAGCCGGGCCCCGGGGCCGGAGGAGGAGGAGAGGCCCAGGAGAGACCGCAACCATGTCCGAGACATACGGTGAGAGAGACTGCAACCATGTCCGAGACATACGGTGAGAGAGACTGCAAACATGTCCGAGACATACGGTGAGAGAGACTGCAAACATGTCCGAGACATACGGTGAGAGAGACTGCAAACATGTCCGAGACATACGGTGAGAGAGACTGCAAACATGTCCGAGACATACGGTGAGAGAGACTGCAAACATGTCCGAGACATACGGTGAGAGAGACTGCAAACATGTCCGAGACATACGGTGAGAGAGACTGCAAACATGTCCGAGACATACGGTGAGAGAGACTGCAAACATGTCCGAGACATACGGTGAGAGAGACTGCAAACATGTCCGAGACATACGGTGAGAGAGACTGCAAACATGTCCGAGACATACGGTGAGAGAGACTGCAAACATGTCCGAGACATACGGTGAGAGAGACTGCAAACATGTCCGAGACATACGGTGAGAGAGACTGCAAACATGTCCGAGACATACGGTGAGAGAGACTGCAAACATGTCCGAGACATACGGTGAGAGAGACCGCAAACATGTCCGAGACATACGGTGAGAGAGACTGCAAACATGTCCGAGACATACGGTGAGAGAGACCGCAAACATGTCCGAGACATACGGTGAGAGAGACTGCAAACATGTCCGAGACATACGGTGAGAGAGACTGCAAACATGTACGAGACATACGGTGAGAGAGAGCGCAACCATGTCCGAGACATACGGTGAGAGAGAGCGCAACCATGTCCGAGACATACGGTGAGAGAGAGCGCAACCATGTCCGAGACATACGGTGAGAGAGAGCGCAACCATGTCCGAGACATACGGTGAGAGAGAGCGCAACCATGTCCGAGACATACGGTGAGAGAGACTGCAACCATGTCCGAGACATACGGTGAGAGAGACCGCAAACATGTCCGAGACATACGGTGAGAGAGACTGCAACCATGTCCGAGACATACGGTGAGAGAGACTGCAACCATGTCCGAGACATACGGTGAGAGAGAGCGCAACCATGTCCGAGACATACGGTGAGAGAGACTGCACGAGACTGGGGGAGATGTCTCATGATGGAGGCTGTGAGGTGACGGGAGGAGATGTCTCATGATGGAGGCTGTGAGGTGACGGGAGGAGATGTCTCATGATGGAGGCTGTGAGGTGACGGGAGGAGATGTCTCATGATGGAGGCTGTGAGGTGACAGGGGGGAGATGTCTCATGATGGAGGCTGTGAGGTGACAGGGGGAGATGTCTCATGATGGAGGCTGTGAGGTGACAGGGGGAGATGTCTCATGATGGAGGCTGTGAGGTGACGGGAGGAGATGTCTCATGATGGAGGCTGTGAGGTGACAGGGGGAGATGTCTCATGATGGAGGCTGTGAGGTGACAGGGGGAGATGTCTCATGATGGAGGCTGTGAGGTGACAGGGAGGAGATGTCTCATGATGGAGGCTGTGAGGTGACAGGAGGAGATGTCTCATGATGGAGGCTGTGAGGTGACAGGGGGAGATGTCTCATGATGGAGGCTGTGAGGTGACAGGGAGGAGATGTCTCATGATGGAGGCTGTGAGGTGACGGGAGGAGATGTCTCATGATGGAGGCTGTGAGGTGACGGGAGGAGATGTCTCATGATGGAGGCTGTGAGGTGACGGGAGGAGATGTCTCATGATGGAGGCTGTGAGGTGACGGGAGGAGATGTCTCATGATGGAGGCTGTGAGGTGACGGGAGGAGATGTCTCATGATGGAGGCTGTGAGGTGACAGGGGGAGATGTCTCATGATGGAGGCTGTGAGGTGGGGGGGGGATGTTATATTTTGGGCTCGGTCTCCTCCAACCCCCCCCTGCGTTGGGCTTGTGGTTTCCTGGCCTCCGGCGCGGGTCACATGTGACGTCTCCATCTTCCGCCCTGGATACAGATTTGCAGATTTCAGCTCTGAAGTTACAATTTGCTTTTTTCTGTTTTACCCATTGAAGGTTTTTCCCTTTTTTTTTTTAGCCTTTTTCAGCATTTTTTTATTTTTAATTTTTTGCAGCTTTTGCCGTCCTCCTATATCCGTGTGTGTACAAGTATAGGGGGGGGGGCCGCGGCCTGGTGCCTGACTACACTCATCCACCCCAACCGGTTTTTATAAAGTGCGGATGATTCTGGTTCCTCTTTCATGTTCCCTGACGTGTGACTGTCGTGACTTTGGGAGTTGTTATTTAAGCGACTGATTTCATCATTTTGTTTTTTTTTTTTCTCTTTAATTTTTAGATTTTCTCTTCAAGTTCCTGGTGATTGGCAGCGCCGGAACGGGCAAGTCCTGCCTCCTCCACCAGTTCATTGAGAGCAAATGTAAGTGCGAAACTACCACTCCCAGCAGGCACACTGGCGTGGAGCTTTGCACAATTGCCATGAGAGTGCGCCGAGCATGCTGGGAGTTGTAGTTCTTCTGATAATCTGTAGACGTGGCACCTTCATGGTCGCAATTTTTTCCTTCTAGTTAAGCAAGACTCTAACCACACCATCGGAGTGGAGTTTGGGTCCAGGATTGTGAATGTGGGAGGCAAATCGCTGAAGCTTCAGATCTGGGACACAGCGGGACAGGAGAGGTTTAGGTAAGTGTCACCCGAAACATGGAAATGAGATCCGGGGTGGCCCCGCTGCTTGTAGGGCTCATTAGATCCATAATCTGATGCTCATCCGGCCTCTCCACCCATTAGTGAGAATGTAGGTTCTGTATAAACGGGAGTCCAGATAACTGCAGGTCCTGTTGTCCCGGATCACTGCGGGTCTCAGGATTAGGGCCCTCACCAATCACCTTGACCACCCCTTTAATGGGAATTTCTCAGCCAATGTGGCCATGCAGTACTGCAGACAGTGCCCTGGAAATCTGTGTAGCCATAACCTTTGCAGCAGTATTGTGAAAAATGCATTTATGTTCCAGGATTGTAGCTGGACTTTGAGCACTGTGATGCATTGGTGTGTGCGGGATCTGCACGCCCCTCCCCTCTGCTCTGCGTAAAAGCTGTAGGAAGCTTTGATTTGAATGCTAGAGTAGTCACCCAGAGTAAGAGGAGAGGCTGTGAAGCACGGCAGTGCGGAGACCCAAGAGCACAGCAGGGTAAGGACATAGTAGCATTGCACCAATGTAGCGGAGGTACTGGTGGATGTTTCCTATGGTAACGAAGGCCTCCGGGCGCCATGTTTATTATTACTTATTCATAGAGCAGCAGTAATTCCCTGGTGCTGTACAGTCAGTAAGGGGTTCACATACATTACTTAAAGGGAACCTGCCATCTTAATAGGTAGATCCGGAGGCAGGTTCTTCTAATAAATGCCATTGGAGCCATTTTTAGGGTTAATCCTCCAGTGCCCGATCAGTTTGTAAATCTTTTATTGCTCTAATATGCAAATTAGTGAAAAAGGCTCAAAAGCAAGAACAAAATGCAAAACTGAAGAGATCAGGAGACAAGTGGAAGAAGGACCTTGCCCTGAGAGCTCACAATCTATGAGGAGAAGCCAGGAGACAGAGGGATGAGCCGGGCAGCAGAGAGGAGAAGCCAGGAGACAGAGGGATGAGCCGGGCAGCAGAGAAGAGAATCCAGGAGACAGAGGGATGAGCCGGGCAGCAGAGAGGAGAGGGAGAGGAGAAGCAAGGAGACAGAGGGATGAGCCGGGCAGCAGAGAGGAGAATCCAGGAGACAGAGGGATGAGCCGGGCAGCAGAGAGGAGAATCCAGGAGACAGAGGGATGAGCCGGGCAGCAGAGAGGAGAAGCCGGGAGACAGATGGATGAGCCGGGCAGCAGAGAGGAGAGGCAGAGGAGAAGCCAGGAGACGGAGGGATGAGCCGGGCAGCAGAGAGGAGAAGCCAGGAGACACAGGGATGAGCCGGGCAGCAGAGAGGAGAAGCCAGGAGACAGAGGGATGAGCTGGGCAGCAGAGAGGAGAGGGAGAGCAGAAGCAAGGAGACAGAGGGATGAGCCGGGCAGCAGAGTGGAGAGGCAGAGGAGAAGCCAGGAGACAGAGGGATGAGCCGGGCAGCAGAGAGGAGAAGCCAGGAGACAGAGGGATGAGCCGGGCAGCAGAGAGGAGAAGCCAGGAGACAGAGGGATGAGCCGGGCAGCAGAGAGGAGAAGCCAGGAGACAGAGGGATGAGCCGGGCAGCAGAGAGGAGAAGCCAGGAGACAGAGGGATGAGCCGGGCAGCAGAGAGGAGAGGGAGAGGAGAAGCCAGGAGACACAGGGATGAGCCAGGCAGCAGAGAGGAGAGGCAGAGGAGAAGCCAGGAGACACAGGGATGAGCCGGGCAGCAGAGAGGAGAAGCCGGGAGACAGAGGGATGAGCCGGGCAGCAGAGAGGAGAATCCAGGAGACAGAGGGATGAGCCGGGCAGCAGAGAGGAGAAGCCAGGAGACAGAGGGATGAGCCGCGCAGCAGAGTGGAGAGGCAGAGGAGAAGCAGAGGAGACAGAGGGATGAGCCGGGCAGCAGAGAGGAGAAGCAGAGGAGAAGCCAGGAGACAGAGGGATGAGCCGGGCAGCAGAGAGGAGAAGCCAGGAGACAGAGGGATGAGCCGGGCAGCAGAGAGGAGAAGCCAGGAGACAGAGGGATGAGCCGGGCAGCAGAGAGGAGAAGCCAGGAGACAGAGGGATGAGCCGGGCAGCAGAGAGGAGAAGCCAGGAGACAGAGGGATGAGCCGGGCAGCAGAGAGGAGAGGGAGAGGAGAAGCCAGGAGACACAGGGATGAGCCAGGCAGCAGAGAGGAGAGGCAGAGGAGAAGCCAGGAGACAGAGGGATGAGCCGGGCAGCAGAGAGGAGAGGCAGAGGAGAAGCCAGGAGACACAGGGATGAGCCGGGCAGCAGAGAGGAGAAGCCGGGAGACAGAGGGATGAGCCGGGCAGCAGAGAGGAGAAGCCGGGAGACAGAGGGATGAGCCGGGCAGCAGAGAGGAGAATCCAGGAGACAGAGGGATGAGCCGGGCAGCAGAGAGGAGAAGCCAGGAGACAGAGGGATGAGCCGGGCAGCAGAGAGGAGAGGCAGAGGAGAAGCAGAGGAGACAGAGGGATGAGCCGGGCAGCAGAGAGGAGAAGCAGAGGAGAAGCCAGGAGACAGAGGGATGAGCCGGGCAGCAGAGAGGAGAAGCCAGGAGACAGAGGGATGAGCCGGGCAGCAGAGAGGAGAAGCCAGGAGACAGAGGGATGAGCCGGGCAGCAGAGAGGAGAAGCCAGGAGACAGAGGGATGAGCCGGGCAGCAGAGAGGAGAAGCCAGGAGACAGAGGGATGAGCCGGGCAGCAGAGAGGAGAGGGAGAGGAGAAGCCAGGAGACACAGGGATGAGCCAGGCAGCAGAGAGGAGAGGCAGAGGAGAAGCCAGGAGACAGAGGGATGAGCCGGGCAGCAGAGAGGAGAAGCCAGGAGACAGAGGGATGAGCCGGGCAGCAGAGAGGAGAATCCAGGAGACAGAGGGATGAGCCGGGCAGCAGAGAGGAGAAGCCAGGAGACAGAGGGATGAGCCGCGCAGCAGAGTGGAGAGGCAGAGGAGAAGCAGAGGAGACAGAGGGATGAGCCGGGCAGCAGAGAGGAGAAGCCGGGAGACAGAGGGATGAGCCGGGCAGCAGAGAGGAGAATCCAGGAGACAGAGGGATGAGCCGGGCAGCAGAGAGGAGAAGCCAGGAGACAGAGGGATGAGCCGCGCAGCAGAGTGGAGAGGCAGAGGAGAAGCAGAGGAGACAGAGGGATGAGCCGGGCAGCAGAGAGGAGAAGCAGAGGAGAAGCCAGGAGACAGAGGGATGAGCCGGGCAGCAGAGAGGAGAAGCCAGGAGACAGAGGGATGAGCCGGGCAGCAGAGAGGAGAAGCCAGGAGACAGAGGGATGAGCCGGGCAGCAGAGAGGAGAGGGAGAGGAGAAGCCAGGAGACACAGGGATGAGCCAGGCAGCAGAGAGGAGAGGCAGAGGAGAAGCCAGGAGACAGAGGGATGAGCCGGGCAGCAGAGAGGAGAGGCAGAGGAGAAGCCAGGAGACACAGGGATGAGCCGGGCAGCAGAGAGGAGAAGCCGGGAGACAGAGGGATGAGCCGGGCAGCAGAGAGGAGAATCCAGGAGACAGAGGGATGAGCCGGGCAGCAGAGGGGAGAAGCCAGGAGACAGAGGGATGAGCCGCGCAGCAGAGTGGAGAGGCAGAGGAGAAGCAGAGGAGACAGAGGGATGAGCCGGGCAGCAGAGAGGAGAAGCAGAGGAGAAGCCAGGAGACAGAGGGATGAGCCGGGCAGCAGAGTGGAGAGGCAGAGGAGAAGCAGAGGAGACAGAGGGATGAGCCGGGCAGCAGAGAGGAGAAGCAGAGGAGAAGCCAGGAGACAGAGGGATGAGCCGGGCAGCAGAGAGGAGAAGCCAGGAGACAGAGGGATGAGCCGGGCAGCAGAGAGGAGAAGCCAGGAGACAGAGGGATGAGCCGGGCAGCAGAGAGGAGAAGCCAGGAGACAGAGGGATGAGCCGGGCAGCAGAGAGGAGAAGCCAGGAGACAGAGGGATGAGCCGGGCAGCAGAGAGGAGAGGGAGAGGAGAAGCCAGGAGACACAGGGATGAGCCAGGCAGCAGAGAGGAGAGGCAGAGGAGAAGCCAGGAGACAGAGGGATGAGCCGGGCAGCAGAGAGGAGAGGCAGAGGAGAAGCCAGGAGACACAGGGATGAGCCGGGCAGCAGAGAGGAGAAGCCGGGAGACAGAGGGATGAGCCGGGCAGCAGAGAGGAGAAGCCGGGAGACAGAGGGATGAGCCGGGCAGCAGAGAGGAGAATCCAGGAGACAGAGGGATGAGCCGGGCAGCAGAGAGGAGAAGCCAGGAGACAGAGGGATGAGCCGGGCAGCAGAGAGGAGAGGCAGAGGAGAAGCAGAGGAGACAGAGGGATGAGCCGGGCAGCAGAGAGGAGAAGCAGAGGAGAAGCCAGGAGACAGAGGGATGAGCCGGGCAGCAGAGAGGAGAAGCCAGGAGACAGAGGGATGAGCCGGGCAGCAGAGAGGAGAAGCCAGGAGACAGAGGGATGAGCCGGGCAGCAGAGAGGAGAAGCCAGGAGACAGAGGGATGAGCCGGGCAGCAGAGAGGAGAAGCCAGGAGACAGAGGGATGAGCCGGGCAGCAGAGAGGAGAGGGAGAGGAGAAGCCAGGAGACACAGGGATGAGCCAGGCAGCAGAGAGGAGAGGCAGAGGAGAAGCCAGGAGACAGAGGGATGAGCCGGGCAGCAGAGAGGAGAAGCCAGGAGACAGAGGGATGAGCCGGGCAGCAGAGAGGAGAATCCAGGAGACAGAGGGATGAGCCGGGCAGCAGAGAGGAGAAGCCAGGAGACAGAGGGATGAGCCGCGCAGCAGAGTGGAGAGGCAGAGGAGAAGCAGAGGAGACAGAGGGATGAGCCGGGCAGCAGAGAGGAGAAGCCAGGAGACAGAGGGATGAGCCGGGCAGCAGAGAGGAGAGGCAGAGGAGAAGCCAGGAGACAGAGGGATGAGCCGGGCAGCAGAGAGGAGAGGCAGAGGAGAAGCCAGGGGACAGAGGGATGAGCCGGGCAGCAGAGAGGAGAAGCCAGGAGAGAGAGGGATGAGCCGGGCAGCAGAGAGGAGAGGCAGAGGAGAAGCCAGGGGACAGAGGGATGAGCCGGGCAGCAGAGAGGAGAATCCAGGAGACAGAGGGATGAGCCGGGCAGCAGAGAGGAGAAGCCGGGAGACAGATGGATGAGCCGGGCAGCAGAGAGGAGAGGCAGAGGAGAAGCCAGGAGAGGGATGAGCCGGGCAGCAGAGAGGAGAAGCCGGGAGACAGATGGATGAGCCGGGCAGCAGAGAGGAGAGGCAGAGGAGAAGCCAGGAGAGGGATGAGCCGGGCAGCAGAGAGGAGAGGCAGAGGAGAAGCCAGGGGACAGAGGGATGAGCCGGGCAGCAGAGAGGAGAATCCAGGAGACAGAGGGATGAGCCGGGCAGCAGAGAGGAGAATCCAGGAGACAGAGGGATGAGCCGGGCAGCAGAGAGGAGAAGCCGGGAGACAGATGGATGAGCCGGGCAGCAGAGAGGAGAGGCAGAGGAGAAGCCAGGAGAGGGATGAGCCGGGCAGCAGAGAGGAGAAGCCGGGAGACAGATGGATGAGCCGGGCAGCAGAGAGGCAGAGGAGAAGCCAGGAGAGGGATGAGCCGGGCAGCAGAGAGGAGAGGCAGAGGAGAAGCCAGGAGACAGAGGGATGAGCCGGGCAGCAGAGAGGAGAGGCAGAGGAGAAGCAGGAGACAGAGGGATGAGCCGGGCAGCAGAGAGGAGAGGCAGAGGAGAAGCCAGGAGAGAGAGGGATGAGCCGGGCAGCAGAGAGGAGAGGCAGAGGAGAAGCCAGGAGACAGAGGGGTGAGCCGGGCAGCAGAGAGGAGAAGGCAGGAGACAGAGGGATGAGCCGGGCAGCAGAGAGGAGAAGCCAGGAGACGGAGGGATGAGCCAGGCAGCAGAGAGGAGAAGCCAGGAGACGGAGGGATGAGCCGGGCAGCCGAGAGGAGAGGCAGAGGAGAAGCCAGGAGACGGAGGGATGAGCCGGGCAGCAGAGAGGAGAGGCAGAGGAGAAGCCAGGAGACAGAGGGATGAGCCGGGCAGCAGAGAGGAGAGGGAGAGGAGAAGCCAGGAGACAGAGGGATGAGCCGGGCAGCAGAGTGGAGAGGCAGAGGAGAAGCCAGGAGACGGAGGGATGAGCCGGGCAGCAGAGAGGAGAATCCAGGAGACAGAGGGATGAGCCGGGCAGCAGAGAGGAGAAGCCAGGAGACAGAGGGATGAGCCGGGCAGCAGAGTGGAGAGGCAGAGGAGAAGCCAGGAGACAGAGGGATGAGCCGGGCAGCAGAGTGGAGAGGCAGAGGAGAAGCCAGGAGACAGAGGGATGAGCCGGGCAGCAGAGAGGAGAGGCAGAGGAGAAGCCAGGAGAGAGAGGGATGAGCCGGGCAGCAGAGAGGAGAAGCCAGGAGACAGAGGGATGAGCCGGGCAGCAGAGAGGAGAGGCAGAGGAGAAGCCAGGAGACAGAGGGATGAGCCGGGCAGCAGAGAGGAGAAGCAGAGGAGAAGCAAGGAGACACAGGGATGAGCCGGGCAGCAGAGAGGAGAGGGAGAGGAGAAGCCAGGGGACAGAGGGATGAGCCGGGCAGCAGAGAGGAGAAGCCGGGCAGCAGATAAGACAGAGGGATGAGCCGGGCAGCAGAGAGGAGAAGCAGAGGAAGGGTCTGATACCAGAGATGTTCTTGTGATGGAGACGGCAGGTTGTAGTAAGGACTGGATGCAGAGTTAGAGATGACTCCAAGGCTGTGGACTTTAGGACTTAATGCAGGTGAGAAGTTCAGTCCTGATCCAACAACCACCACAACATCGCGCCTCTCCTCATATTCAATCCTTTCAAACATCTTGGTCCTGTCTAATTGATCTTCCCATTTATTACATTTTTTTCTTAAATGTTTTTCCCAGTAAGAAGAGATGCTGGAATTTATCTGTGATATTCCCCATGAACCTTTTCTCAAAACTGAAGTCGGGATCTACGGTTCCACAACATAAAAATCTGCAGTGTTTTCTTGACGTTTACATCAGCAGACTTCCCTACCGTTCCTGATTTTACTAATCAATCTACTTTCGCATAGATCCTTCCTTTGTAAAATCAACTTTTAAAATTATGCTGAAGAGCCAGATGTGATCTGGGGGTGTTTCCAGAGCCACCCAGTGCTGTAGCTTCACAGGCTGTTACAATGAGCAGATCAGTTTTCCCCCTTCCCCCTGCACTTCCTGCTGCTGCTAGATTTCACAGGCAAAGGGAGAGCAGAAATCTGATCTACTCATATGAACAGCCTGTGAAGCTAGAGCACTGAGGGACTCTGGTGACGCCCCCCAGAGCCCTTCAGGCTCATTAGCACAGTTATGCAAGTTGATTTTGACTTTTAAGGAAGGAGCCCATGTAACAAATATGAGAAGTAAGTGTCCCTGGATTATCACGATGGATTCTTATTGGCGATTTCCTTATACTTATGTTTCGCTGATGCTGATACAGACTCCATATTTCCTTCTGAGATTCATCAAACATCTCCATCTCTCCCAACCAATTATCTCTGCTATGTGCTGCCATTTATAGAGACGTTCAACTAGACAAAAATGTATATGTTTTAGCCACTTTTCTCCCCCCCCTTTTGAATTTTTAACCATTAATATTCCATTTTCATAAATTCTACTACATCTATAGACCAATTGTAGATCATTCAAATAGAGTTCAGATAATGATGTAAATTTGCTCATTTTCCCATTGCTAAAAATTTTGTGAGATGAATTCCTTGTTTCTTCCAAAAAACCAAAATCCTGAAAATTCATGAATTCTTTGAAAAGTCTGACCCGTCTGATTCTTACTCTTCTATTCCACAGGTCAGTTACGCGCAGTTACTACAGAGGAGCAGCGGGGGCGCTGTTAGTCTATGACATTGCCAGGTGAGTCTGGATGGGCTATAGTAGTGGGCGCTACTACTCCCCTCTCCTCCTGGACATGATGCTGTGGGGTCCGAAACGCGTTTTTCCCGACGGGTTACACGAATATTACCGATTTTCCCTGAATTGCCCTGGGATCTTGGCGCAGGCGATTGGATTGTGGCGCATCGGCGCCAGCATGCATGCAACGGAAATTGGGGGCCGTGGCCGTAAGATAACCCGACGGATTCGGAAAAATCGCCGTATTTAAAAAAAAAAAAAAAGTGTCTCTTGACACGCGCTTACCTGCACTCAGGATAGGACGGTGAACTTCAGTGAATTCAGTGAACTCCGACGGAATACAGCACAGCAGCGACACCTGGTGGACATCGGGCGCACGACCTTATTGGATCGCCGGAAGACCCGAATCCTCCACTGAAAACGCGCGGCTGGATCGCGACAGGACCGGGTAAGTAAATCTGCCCCATTGTGGGGCAGATTTACTTACCCGGCCCATTCGCGATCCAGCGGCGCGTTCTCTGAACAGGATTCGGGTCCGGACGGGATTTATGAAGGTAGTTCCTCCGCCGTCCACCAGGTGGCGCTGCTGCGCTGAAAATCAACTGAACGCGCCGCAATGCACCGAGCTGGACCAGGTGAAGGTAAGCGCTTCCCAAGCGACACAATTTTCGGTTTTTAAATGCGGCGGTTTTTCCGAATCAGTCGGGTTTTCGCTCGGCCACGCCCCCCGATTTCCGTCGCGTGCATGCCGGTGCCACAATCCGATGGCGTGCGCCAAAATCCCGGGGCAATTCAGGTACAATCGGCGCAAATCAGAAATATTCGGGTAACACGTTGGGAAAACACGAATCGGGCCCTTAGTAAATGACCCCCTGTGTGTTTGGTGTTGGTGACGTGTCCTGACGTCTCCCATACCGTGTGTACAATGCCACCAGTTAGACCAGTTTGGAGCCTGGTGCAGGGTTTGGTTGCGACCCAGAACAAAGTTAATGAACAACCATTGTAGATCCAGTTCTCAGAAGCTGCACGTATGACCTCTGCGGCGCTCCCGTCAGGAGTGCGATACGCGAGGCTTTATCTCCGGACGTCACCTCCTGCCAATATGGAGGTCAATAAGGGCAATGGGCGCCGGGGATTTTACAGTCCTGATGAGATTGTGATGTTGAGTAAAGATTTGGATTCATTTCAAAACTGTTAACTCAGTTAAAAGAGAACTTGTCACCAGGTTTGACCCCACTAAACTCCTATCCCCCGCAGGAGGTGGGGGGTGACATTTGCTTCTAGAATCCCCTCTCGTTGGTTTACCCCCATCTACCCATGAGATGGATCAAGTTTAGTTGTTGGAGTGGATCTATAGCACCTAGAAACATGCTGCTAGTGTCATGTTAAAGATATATATATATATTACACAGGCAGTCCCCCGGTTACATACAAGATAGGTTCCTTGGGTTTGTACTTAAGTTGAATTTGTATGTAAGTCAGATCTGTATATTTTATAGTTGTAACCCCAGACCAAAAAAATTTTTTGGCACATTGATTTTCAATATTTTTTGCTGTAGTGAGACCAATGATTATCAATAAAGCTTCATTACAGACACCGTACAGATCACTGCAGCCTGGGAGTAAAGCAACATCCAAACAGCTTCACCAGAGGTCACAGTGGGTAAAGGGGGTGGTCTGTAAAATAATGTTTAGGATTATGGCTTTATGAGCTACAGAACCAGAGATACAGACAGATAAATGTATAGTTAAATAGTTTATACGATTGGAAAAAGACATCATCCTTCAAGTTCAATCAAGGATGAGAAAGGGATTTATGGGAAACCTTTAAGGTTTGATGAATGCAAACCAGACACTTCTATGATGTTATCACATATCAATACCTCATCCCACTATATCTATGGCCAGTGTTGTGTTCTAGTGAGTGCAGCGCCTCCCCCCTTACCATCCTCAGGCTGCATGTGGTAGAGAAACAAACTGTGATTTCCTACATCCTTTTATTATTTCTGCATATTATGTGGTTAGGGAGAAATCCCCATTTTAATCCATATGCTAATGAGGCTGTTTGTGCACTCTGGATGCGTCTCATCACCTGGAGAACTGCTATTCCTGCCTTAACCACTTAAGATGTTTAGGCAGTAATAGCATTGTGTCCGGTGCTGCCTCATTAGCATACGGATTACACTGGGAATATCTCGGGAACCGCATAATGCACTGAAAGAACAAGACATCTTGTATTGCTCTACAACACGCTGTCTGCATAATGTAGCACTTGCTGGAAGGAAGGGGTAGCCTCCCTTTAACGGAAATTATCTGATATACCGTATTTTTCGGACTATAAGGCGCACTATCAATAAATGCCTGCTAAACCTTCTATATAAGGTGCATCGGATTATAAGGCGCAGCGCAATAAATGACCAGCAGGTGGCAGACCTGTGCACTGTTCAAGGCAGCTGCAGTTGCAGACTAACGCATCTCCAGCGTGTCACAGAGCTCCGATCTCAGAGCTATGGGCTTTTGGGGGTTAATGTTGCAAGGGTGATGCTGCAGGGGTTAAGCCGTCTCCCTCTGCCCTGTACAGTGGGGGCTGTTGCAGGATTTTGCTGGCGCCGGGCTCTTACACACTACGTCTTGTCTGTACAGTGCGGTTCATGTATAAGGCGCACCATTGATTTCTAAAAAAAAAAGGATTTTTTTGTGCACCTTATAGTCCGAAAAGTAAAGTATCTGAAAAAATAAACCTACAAAATGATTCCTGACTCCTGGGAGCATATTAAGGGAGTCCTGTAACTAACAGCCGTGATCGGTCTTGGCGCTGCCAACCTCTAGAATGCCGCATTCATTTATAACCACAGCATATAAGTGGTTGGTGCTGCTGAATGACCGCTGCTATGACAACTGGGAATAGCAACATACTGAAAATGTAAGATCGGAATGTAAGTACTTTATAAAAAAAAATTTCTTAAAGGAAATCTTCCACCAGGATGAAGGATTGTAAATCAAACGCACTGATATCCTGGTGTGCGCCTCCTCTGGCAGGATCCACTTTTCTTTTAGCTTCTTATGCCCTGGTTTTTAAAATTATGCAAAATGAGCCTAAGGGGCTTCAGACATAGTTAACATTTTTTTAGCGCACGGAGCCCCTTAGGCTCATTTGCATAATCTTTAATTTATTTTTTTTTTTAAACAAGGCTATCCCGCCAGACAGGGAACACACCAGTATGTCAGTGTGCTTGATTTATAATCCTTTATCCTGGTGCTAGATGTCCTTTAAAACATGATAAAACTGTAGCCCTGTTATTTTACTTACCTTAAAGGGATTTTCCCCATCTGCAGAGTTGTTAATATAGTCGGACAACGCTTTTAAAGGGCAGGATGAAGGATTGTATGCAAATGAGCATGAGGGGCTCCAGGTTCCATGGGTGTTAATGGGTGTCATTTGCATACATTCTTTCATGCTGGTGGTAGATGCCCTTTAACTTGGGACTTGATGAATTTGCGTGCTTTGTCCACTAGGGGGGCCCCTTGTACTAGCGCATATGTCCTCTTTCTTATCTGTGACTGTGGGATTCCTGTGTCCTGTCTGACTACTAGGCGTTTACTCCTTGTTGTAGAGCGGTGGTCACACTGGCTGGTGCCGCTAAGCAGTATACAGACATGTGATATATACATGGGTCTGGCAGGAACGATCTGCACTGGTGTATTATGGGTCTATGGTAGCACCTGCCTCTATACACCATAGGTAGAGCTGATGATTTACCCCCCTATGATCTCTTTAGCTTTATACATTGTGATCCTGATGTTCTGTCGTTTCAGCCGAGAGACGTACAACTCCCTGACCAACTGGTTAACCGATGCCCGGACGCTGGCCAGCCCCAACATCATCATCATTCTGTGTGGGAACAAGAAGGACCTGGACGCCGAGCGAGAGGTGACGTTTTTAGAGGCTTCTCGCTTTGCCCAGGAAAACGGTGAGACCCCCCCCCCCCCCCCAGACCTTGAGATGCCAATCACTTTTGCTTGTATATTGGATCAAAACTGAAACATTTTTAAAAGGGGTTTTCTTATGTTCTTTAATGTTCAACAGTTTTATTCTGGTAAGATTGCATTGCACCTTAAAGGAAATTTTCAATCAACATCCATCATGGGGACACTTACTCATAGATCCGGGCACTGTGACTGTGGTATCTTCTTATATGTGTCATCCCTGGCCTGCTTGCTTCTAAAATCAACTTTTACAATTATGCTAATGAGCTAGAAGTGTGCTGGGGGTGTTACCAGAGCCCCTCCGTGCGGTAGCTCATTAGCATAATGATAAAAGTTGATGTTAGAAGGAAGGAGGCCATGGATAACAGATATAAGAAGATACCACAGTCCCGGTGCCGGGATCTATGAGTAATGTCCCTGATTTATTAGGATGGATTTCGGTGGTTGATTTCCTTTATTTCCAGAATCCTATAATTAAATTGGAAGAAATTTCTTTCTTTTTTTTGTAGAATTGATGTTCTTAGAAACCAGTGCACTGACCGGAGAGAACGTGGAGGAGGCTTTCCTGAAGTGCGCCCGGACAATATTAAATAAAATAGATTCAGGTAAGTTGAGATTTTGAAGAAGGAGAAAGTTGTCGATGTGTGTTACATTTAAAGGGATATGTCCACCTAAACCACTCAGGGCTGAGATGGGATTAAAGGGATTGTACCAAGCCAGAAAATGATCCTCTACATAGAGATTGGGGGATAATAAACAACAGGCAGTCCCCTACTTAAGGACACCCAACTTACAGACGGACCCCTTTGCCCCTTGTGACCTCTGGTGACCGCTCTGCCCTCTGTGACCTCTGGTGACCTCTCTGGATGTTACTATAGTCCCAGGCTGCAATGATCAGCTGTAATATGTCTGTAATGAAGCTTTATTCATAATTAGGGGTCCCATTTCAGCCAAAATTTTGAAAATCGAATTTTTTTTTTTTGTCTGGATCTACAATTATAAAATATACAGTTTCGACTTACATACAAATTCAACTTAAGAACAAACTGATGGACCCCATCTTGTAAGTAACCCCGGACTGCCTGTAATCGGTGAAGGTAAGACTGTTGGGACCGCCATCAATCCATAGAACAGGAGGGGTCCTGTACTCGCTAATGATAATCCAGCCCTGTCCACATCTCTTGTCTCCTCTGGAAACCCAGTGTTACTTTAAAATAGCGCTGGGTGCCCACAGGTGTGTCTCTTGGGGCGCCCGCAGGTGTGTCTCTGGGGGCGCCCGCGGGTGTGTCTCTGGGGGCGCCCGCAGGTGTGTCTCTGGGGGCGCCCGCGGGTGTGTCTCTGGGGGCGCCCGCGGGTGTGTCTCTGGGGGCGCCCGCGGGTGTGTCTCTGGGGGCGCCCGCGGGTGTGTCTCTGGGGGCGCCCGCGGGTGTGTCTCTGGGGGCGCCCGCGGGTGTGTCTCTGGGGGCGCCCGCGGGTGTGTCTCTGGGGGCGCCCGCAGGTGTGTCTCTGGGGGCGCCCGCAGGTGTGTCTCTGGGGGCGCCCGCGGGTGTGTCTCTGGGGGCGCCCGCGGGTGTGTCTCTGGGGGCGCCCGCGGGTGTGTCTCTGGGGGCGCCCGCGGGTGTGTCTCTGGGGGCGCCCGCGGGTGTGTCTCTGGGGGCGCCCGCGGGTGTGTCTCTGGGGGCGCCCGCGGGTGTGTCTCTGGGGGCGCCCGCGGGTGTGTCTCTGGGGGCGCCCGCGGGTGTGTCTCTGGGGGCGCCCGCGGGTGTGTCTCTGGGGGCGCCCGCGGGTGTGTCTCTGGGGGCGCCCGCGGGTGTGTCTCTGGGGGCGCCCGCGGGTGTGTCTCTGGGGGCGCCCGCGGGTGTGTCTCTGGGGGCGCCCGCGGGTGTGTCTCTGGGGGCGCCCGCGGGTGTGTCTCTGGGGGCGCCCGCGGGTGTGTCTCTGGGGGCGCCCGCGGGTGTGTCTCTGGGGGCGCCCGCGGGTGTGTCTCTGGGGGCGCCCGCGGGTGTGTCTCTGGGGGCGCCCGCGGGTGTGTCTCTGGGTGCCACGGGTTCACCACCACTGCACTAGACTATGGGCTTAATGGTTGTCAATGGGAAGATTTTATGTAACTAAGAGCTTCACCAGAACTTCCATAGAGTAACACAAGCTCCGTGCGCTGGTATATAGAGAGAGATCTTCTCAGAGATCTCTATACATCACCACATTATCCTTTTTTTTTCTAAACATATAATTAATAAAAATGTATAAGACACAAAATAAATGATACATTATGTATTAATATTAGCAGGACAACCTTAACAATACATAAAATAAACTGTCATAAAACACTAAAACTTTCCTCGCAAAACACTGAATTTGTTTAAGGCTATATTCACACGAACGTATGCGGGACATATATACGGCGTACATACGTCCCCCATACACTCCTATGGCCTCACGGCGCCGTACGGGTGCAGCACTGGGGTCCTGGGTTCGAATCCCACCCAGGTCAACATCTGCAAAGAGTTTGTATGTTCTCTCCGTGTTTGCGTGGGTTTCCTCCGGGTCCTCTGGTTCCCTCCCACACTCCAAAAACATACTGTTAGGTTGTTGTGAGCCCCATTGGGGACAGGGAGCGATTTGACAACTCTGTGCAGCGCTGCGGAATCTATATAAAGAATTATTATTATTTACGGTACAGCACTTGTGCGGCGCTGTACCATTCTGTAGCCCGTAGAAAGATAAGATAAGATAATCCTTTATTAGTCCCACAGTGGGGAAATAGACATGTCCTATCTTTCGACGGAATATGGCGCCATATATTCCTATGGAGGGGGGTGACCTGTGCTCATCCCCTGCTCCTCTCACCGACGCCGATGTATGCCCGCCGTACTACGGTACAGCAGGCATATATCGTGTGAATGAAGTTTAAAGAAGTTATTAAACGTAAAAAAGTTCACATCCCCCCCCCTTGCCCTAGACGTTTTTTTCCCGCCTTTGAACCCCCTAATGGATTTAGCACGTCACTTTTTCTCCATTTTGCAACATATAAAAAAATGTAACAACAAGTGATCAAAAGGTCGCACAGTCCTCAAAATGGTCCCAATTAAAACATCAGCTCATCACACAGTGAAAGTCGTTAAAACCGAGGGCACAAGAAAATGGCACAAACGCGTTTTTTTCACCGATCTCACAGCATTTGGAATTTTTTTCCAGCTTCCCAGTACACGGCATGGAATAATAAATATCATCACTGCGAAGTGCATTTTGTCGGCAGAAATAAGCCCTCGTACCGCTCTGCACGGGGAAAAATGAAAAGTCACAGATTTTTGAAGGTGGGGAGCGCAAAATAAGCGAAAAAAGGCTGCGTCCTTAAGGGGTTAAAGGCTGTTGTATAAGATTGGAAAACCCCCGGCTGCTGCGTTCAAGAACGATTACAATGAATGAGGCCTCAATACCACGTTCACTAATGATTTGGGGAAAAAACAGCCATGTTTTTCTCATCCTGCGTAACCCTTTAATGTCTGCGGATCTTTTGACAATTTTTTTTTTTTCCAATACACTGCGCCTAATGGATGTGTTGTTATATTCTGCGCCACCAGGGGGCGCTCCCTGCATTCTGTCTCATCAGTGTCCATGTACAAGCTACAAGTTCCTCTACTTGAAGTCAAAATGATTGTTTAACCCTTCGCCTTCACCGGACATGTGTCGCTCTGTATCAGATGCTCAAAGAAGAAACTAGATTGTGCTTTTTATTTTTTTACTAATTCACCCCAATTTTTTATATTTTTTGTGTTGCTTTGTGGTTTAAGCTGCCTCTTCAGAACACATTAAAGGGGTGTCCCACCACTAGGACCTCCAGGGATCAGGAGAACAGGGCAGGAAAGTCCTCCCTGGTAGTGCAATATTCACTTCTATGGTGCCGCTAGGGCCGAGGTGGCGAACCTATGGCACCCGGGCCATCTCACTCTCTGTTTGCACCCGGGCCATCGCCCCAGATCAGAGTTTGCCAGACACGTTGAGTGACTCAAGGCCTCCTCCCGCATAGTCCAGGATGTGCTCCGTTCAGGACTATTTTAAAGCAACACTTTTTGAGCTTTCCCCTGCCTCTTTCAAGGCGCCAGAACGTCCTCCGGGCGCCAATGCATCCTCTAATCCAATATGTCCGTCCATCCTCTCCCTCTTCTCAGAAAAATTTTAATTTTCATGCAAATGAGTATTTTGGTGCACAGTGGGTGTGGCCACTAGTCCCGTTGCACCGCTCCTTGCCCATCTAGAATCATTTGGGGTGCGAGTTTTCTACGTTATCATACCCTCCCACCTGACGACATGTCCAGGGAGTGTTGTCGTAGTCACCGGGGGGGGGTTGGACACCTCCAGTCCTGACAATCTGATTATTCTCTTATTAACCTCTCGATGGATAAGGAGACGGATTTTCTACGTGGCTGATACCATTTTCCATACACGGCTGTGACGGAGCGGGGCATTAGTGGGTGATACGTGTCTAGGAGTGGAGTGTGAGCTTCTGGGACCGGGGGACATCTATGTGACATCGCTCCGTCATCCCTCATCAGTCACCTCCTAATCCCGATAATCCAGACAGGTCATGTTACTATTTTTGCAGGGATTTTCCTGGAATTCCTTTTCTATTGATCACGGATCCTTTAGACTATCACATGGATGGGGGTCCGGAGTGTTGGGCCCAGCGCTGTGGCCCGTTACCTGCTCACCAGCGCCATACGTTGTATAGTGGCCGCATTGCCGTGTCCTTGGTGCACGCTTCTCGCTAAAGTTTTTTTTCCTCCTGTGTTTTCTAGGAGAGCTGGATCCTGAGCGGATGGGATCCGGAATCCAGTACGGAGAAGCGTCACCGCGGCACGCAAGGCACACGCAGGGGGCGCAGCTACAGAACCGACAGCCGTGCAACTGCTAGTGAGAAAGGTAAGTGCATTCCATGCATCATACACAGGGCTCAGCCCTATCTGATAGCTGGGGGTCCTGATCACCAGCACGGGGGTCCCATTTCATAGTCTAGATCAGTGATGGCGAACCTTTTAGAGACCGAGTGCCCAAACTACAACCAAGTCCCACTTATTTATCGCAAAGTGCCAACACAGAAATGTAATTAGTGATTTATACTCCTGCTCTGTCACAGTTTTCATTGATATCAGCCCCTGAGGACACCAATAAAGCAGAAAATAGGAGAAATTTGGATGATCATTGTAGCTTCCCTCCAGGGTCCCATAAACAGGAAGAATTGTCAGAGCCGGAGCAGGAGCTACAGTGATAATCCAGATCTGTCCGCACCTTCCCTCTACTCCAGTGTCCCAGGCAGCTCTGTGCACAGCAAGTCCTGGGCTGTCTGGGACTGCAGGAAGATACCTGGAGTCCTCTCTGGTGATGGCCTGAGTGCCCATAGAGAGGGCTCCGAGTGCCACCTCTGGCACCAGTGCCATAGGTTCGCCACCACTGGTCTAGATGGACCGGGGCCGTCACTCTCAGTCCAATAATTGACCTGATGCTCCTGTCTCATTATAGCAGTGTGCAGTATAGCACCACCTGGTGTACTGAGTGTACAGCACTGTGCAGTATAGCGCCACCTATAGCACCACCTGGTGTACTGAGTGTATAGCAGTGTGCAGTATAGCACCACCTGGTGTACTGAGTGTATAGTAGTGTGCAGTATAGCACCACCTGGTGTACTGAGTGTATAGCAGTGTGCAGTATAGCACCACCTGGTGTACTGAGTGTATAGCACTGTGCAGTATAGCACCACCTGGTGTACTGAGTGTATAGCAGTGTGCAGTATAGCACCACCTGGTGTACTGAGTGTATAGTAGTGTGCAGTATAGCACCACCTGGTGTACTGAGTGTATAGCAGTGTGCAGTATAGCACCACCTGGTGTACTGAGTGTATAGCAGTGTGCAGTATAGCACCACCTGGTGTACTGAGTGTATAGCAGTGTGCAGTATAGCACCACCTGGTGTATTGAGTGTATAGCAGTGTGCAGTATAGCGCCACCTGGTGTACTGAGTGTATAGCAGTGTGCAGTATAGCGCCACCTGGTGTACTGAGTGTATAGCAGTGTGCAGTATAGCGCCACCTGGTGTACTGAGTGTATAGCAGTGTGCAGTATAGCACCACCTGATGTACTGAGTGTATAGTAGTGTGCAGTATAGCACCACCTGGTGTATTGAGTGTATAGCAGTGTGCAGTATAGCACCACCTGGTGTACTGAGTGTATAGCAGTGTGCAGTATAGCACCACCTGGTGTACTGAGTGTATAGCAGTGTGCAGTATAGCACCACCTGGTGTATTGAGTGTATAGCAGTGTGCAGTATAGCACCACCTGGTGTATTGAGTGTATAGCAGTGTGCAGTATAGCACCACCTGGTGTATTGAGTGTATAGCAGTGTGCAGTATAGCACCACCTGGTGTACTGAGTGTATAGCAGTGTGCAGTATAGCACCACCTGGTGTACTGAGTGTATAGTAGTGTGCAGTATAGCACCACCTGGTGTATTGAGTGTATAGCAGTGTGCAGTATAGCACCACCTGGTGTACTGAGTGTATAGCAGTGTGCAGTATAGCACCACCTGGTGTACTGAGTGTATAGCAGTGTGCAGTATAGCGCCACCTGGTGTACTGAGTGTATAGCAGTGTGCAGTATAGCACCACCTGGTGTACTGAGTGTATAGCAGTGTGCAGTATAGCACCACCTGGTGTACGGAGTGTATAGCAGTGTGCAGTATAGCACCACCTGGTGTATTGAGTGTATAGCAGTGTGCAGTATAGCGCCACCTGGTGTACTGAGTGTATAGCAGTGTGCAGTATAGCACCACCTGGTGTACTGAGTGTATAGCAGTGTGCAATATAGCACCACCTGGTGTACTGAGTGTATAGCAGTGTGCAGTATAGCACCACCTGGTGTACTGAGTGTATAGCAGTGTGCAGTATAGCACCACCTGGTGTACTGAGTGTATAGTAGTGTGCTGTATAGCGCCACCTGGTGTACTGAGTGTATAGCAGTGTGCAGTATAGCACCACCTGGTGTATTGAGTGTATAGCAGTGTGCAGTATAGCACCACCTGGTGTATTGAGTGTATAGCAGTGTGCAGTATAGCGCCACCTGGTGTATTGAGTGTATAGCAGTGTGCAGTATAGCGCCACCTGGTGTACTGAGTGTATAGTAGTGTGCTGTATAGCACCACCTGGTGTACTGAGTGTATAGCAGTGTGCAGTATAGCGCCACCTGGTGTATTGAGTGTATAGCAGTGTGCAGTATAGCACCACCTGGTGTACTGAGTGTATAGCAGTGTGCTGTATAGCACCACCTGGTGTACTGAGTGTATAGCAGTGTGCAGTATAGCACCACCTGGTGTATTGAGTGTATAGCAGTGTGCAGTATAGCGCCACCTGGTGTACTGAGTGTATAGCAGTGTGCAATATAGCACCACCTGGTGTACTGAGTGTATAGCAGTGTGCAGTGTAGCGCCACCTGGTGTACTGAGTGTATAGTAGTGTGCAGTGTAGCGCCACCTGGTGTACTGAGTGTATAGCAGTGTGCAGTATAGCGCCACCTGGTGTACTGAGTGTATAGCAGTGTGCAGTATAGCACCACCTGGTGTACTGAGTGTATAGTAGTGTGCAGTATAGCGCCACCTATAGCACCACCTGGTGTACTGAGTGTATAGTAGTGTGCAGTATAGCACCACCTGGTATTCTGAGTGTATAGTAGTGTGCAGTATAGCGCCACCTGGTGTACTGAGTGTATAGTAGTGTGCAGTATAGCGCCACCTGGTGTACTGAGTGTATAGTAGCGTGCAGTATAGCGCCACCTGGTGTTCAGAGTTTATAGCAGCGTTTATGCAACCACCTAAGCCGCGGCTGATTGACAGGCAGAGAAAGATCTCTACATAGTGATGCTATTGGTGAAGCTGCCAATAGAAGAGCTTTGTCCTGCTTGTCAGGAAAGGAGCATGGCCTCTGCAGTCACATAATGTAAGGGACCTGCTCCCCTGCCATAGAGGAGCCTGATTTTGACCAGCTCTGTGTGACATCATGGAGAGTGACGGCCCCTGTACCAGGGGTATTAGGGGTAGTTTCATTGGATGGGGCAGGAGGAGGTATTTGGGGGGCTGATAATTATCTGCTTTTCTCTCCACAGCCTGTGAATACGTTAGAGGAGAAGCACTTTTCGTCTTGCCCCTCCCTCATTGCACTTTGTATGAAAGCCGCGCCCACCCGCCCGCTCCTCCGTCCTGGTGTTTAGAAGCCCCTTATGACGGACAGTTTCCTGATACGGCTACTAAACGCAGCCCGAGCATCGGAAAGCTGCGCCCCCCCCCCCCCCCCCCCATGTACCTCATCCAGGGAGGGGGAAGGGTTAATATTGAAAGCTCCGGCTCCTCCCGTCCATTGTACCCACCGTCCATGCCACGATACCCACGTGCCACTAATTAGTCTTTTCCCATAATGCTTTGCTGCTCAAGACATGTGATTTATTCTCCTCTTTTGCCAAATTTTATTTTGTACTTTTTTTTTTTTGTTTGTTTTTTGGAGAAAAGTTCTGAAGACCGGAGCCGGCAGGACGCTGCCATAGAAGAGCCGGGACCTGCTGTACATAGCACTGACTGGCAAACGGTTAAAGGGGTTGTCTCATGACCAAAACTGTGAATAGGGGAGAAGGGTTCCCCGCTGTTTGGAAAAATTGGCTGCCTTGTTCCACTTCCATTGGATGAAGCCGCCTCCTCCTGAATTCACTCAGACTCAATGAGAACATTAACCAATTTACCATCAAAATCCATCAGGATAAATCAGGGACATTACCCATAGATCCAGGGACCGGGACTGCGGTATCTTCTTATATCTGTTATCCATGGCCTCCTGCCTTCTCAGATTATGCTAACCAGTCAGAAGTGCTCTGGGGTGTGTTACCAGAGCCCCTCTGTGCTGTAGCTTTACAGGCTATTATACTGTCTCTCTCTACTCTATCTGCTTGACGTAATCAAACACAGTAGGAGGGGGATGTGATCCGTGCACAGTATAACAGCCTGTGAAACCACAGCACGGAGGGGCTCTGGTAACGCCCCTAAGAGCCCGTCAGACTCTGCATAATTTTAAAAGTTGATATTAGAAGAAAGGAGGCCATGGATAACAGATATAAGAAGATACCACAGTCCCGGTGCCTGGATCTATGGGTAATGTCCCTGGTTTATCAGGATGGATTTAAAGGAAATGTTTGACCGTGCAAAACTACAAAGTGAACAATGGCTGATGTGTCCTAACACTGCTCTGCTTTTAGTTTTGGCGTTGAGTCGCTCCACAGACCCTCCTCCTCCTCCTCCTCCTCCTCCTCCTTGAGTAGAAGCTGTAGCAGGATTCTGGTTGAATACTACAGCAGCCACACAGAAGGGGGGGGCACTGTAGAAGATCAGTGCAGAGAGCTAAGAGCACAGCAGGGTGAGGATGAGCCTCTAATGCACTTTGGGAGGCTACAATCCAGAAATATAAATTGATCTTTCACTGTTATGTATCTACTAATTACACAGATTTATCCTCCTACCAAACACTGGCTTCGGCTTCACAACTGCGGACTCCTTCCTTTTAAAGGGGTCGTCCGTAGGGTAAAAAACATGGCAGCTTTTATCCAAAAACGTTGACCACACTTGACCCTGGGCAGTGCGTGGTACAGCAGCTCCGCTGTAACAGGGATGAATGGAGCTTAATTGCAATACCACATACCACCCAAGGTCAGGGGTGGCGCTGTTTTTAGCAGCCATGTTTTCCTTCAGACCACCACTGGAATCGGTGACCCCCCCCCCCCCCCCCCTATAGAGGAATGAGTGACTCCGGACCCTCGCAATCATTGGGGGGTCACATACAATCTTCCTGTGGATATGACGCGAGCCTCGTTCATGGGACGGCCCCTTTAACCACAATCCGTATGTTTTTTCTCTAGTTTGCTGTAATTTATCAGATTTGAGCCATTTTTTATATATATATTTTGTTTCTTTTAATGAAAGGTTTTCCGTGTCCCCTCCGTGGGTTTTTTTATTATTTCACAAAGCGATCGGAGGACGTGAGGACGATACTGTTATAAATACTCTCTGTATGAAATAAAAACTATGGAATATTTATCCATGTGGGAAGAGGAATTCTTGGAAACCTACATCCCGGGAAGAAAGTTACATGGAATTCTCCGGGGTCAATGTATCCGGCACAGGCTCCGCCTACCATGCGCCGTTGACCTTTGGATTCTGTTTAGAGCTTGGTGGACTCAATGGGGGTCATTTACTAAGGGCTCCGCGGCGAATTCTGCCGGGATTTTGGCACACGCGATCGGAATGCTCTGGCTTTCACGCGTCAGAAACCAGGGGGCGTGGCCATCGGACAACCTGACGCATTTGGAAAAACCGTGGAATTTAAAAAACGTTTTGTGTCGCAAGATCAAGCACTCACATGCACCGGGAAGAAGAAGGTGAACTCCGGCGGAGCTCGGGGCAGCAGTGACACCTGCTGGACATCGGGCCCACGACCTTAGTAAATCCCGGCGAGGCGACTCAGCGTCAGACAACGCGTTGCGGGACCACGACTGGACCAGGTAAGTAAATGAGCCCCAATGTTTCGGTTCGGGTTTAGCCGACAGGAAACAGACGCAGGAGTGTCCCCCTGGCCCACCCTAGCCGTGGCTTGGAGCTAGGGGCGTCCGTTTTCCAATGTAACAATAAGTCACATGGACCGAACCCGAACGGAAAGATCCATCCGCTCATCTCTGGTCCTGTTCTGACACGGTGGAGGCGCATGATTATGACCACCAGCCAATATCCAATGGGGCAGATTTACTTACCTGGTCCGTTCGCGATCCAGCGGCGCGTTCTCTGCGGTGGATTCGAGTCCGGCCGGGATTCACTAAGGTAGTTCCTCCGACGTCCACCAGGTGGCGCTGCTGCGCTGAAGTTCCCCGGAGGCGCGCTGGAATGCCCTGAAATTCACCGGCCTATACCTGGTGAAGGTAAGTGTAATTTTCGCGACACATTTTTTTTCTTAAATGCGGCGGTTTTTCCGAATCCGTCGGGTTTTCGTTCGGCCACCCCCCCCCCCCCCCCCCCCCGATTTCCGTCGCGCGCATGCCGGCGCCGATGCGCCACAATCCGATCGCGTGCGCCAAAATCCCGGAGCAATAGAGGTACAATCGGCGCAAATCGGAAATATTCGGGTAACACGTCGGGAAACCGCAAATCGGGCCCTTAATAAATGACCCCCAATGTGTCCCATAAAGCACGGAGGTCACCTATAGGAGGGATTTATATGCTGGAGGGATCTAGAGCCACGGAGAATACAAGTGTTGAGCAATGTGTTGTTTAAAGGAAACCTACCATGTGATGTGATGCAGTATGAAGCAAACATACCTGGAGAATGCTGTAGCTACACTGATGCAGGATCATATCTTGGTTAATCCCTGAGCTGAGTGGTTTTGCTGAAAAAACAACTACTTTAACATTCAGGATCTTGGGAAAGCTGGGTCAGTATGCAACACATTACACACAGGAGCTTGGAATTACAAATGGCCGAAAGTAAAGCATGACTAGTCAAGCACTAATCAACCTGAGCTGAGTCACTCACACACAGCAGCTGGGGGATGGTGCGGCAATTGATTATTCTGTCTGGCAGGAAGAAAACTGCAGGAGATGATGATGCAATCAGAGAGAAACTCTCCTGCTATGAGAAGCTGCCAGAGCAGAGATTGAAGGGGCAGAGCTTCATTATCATAATGTTATATCTGTTTTATCAGCAAAACCACTCAGCTCAGGGATTAGCCAAGATATGATCCTGCATCAGTGTAGCTACAGCAGTCTCAAGGTATGTTTGCTTCATAATGCATCACATCACATGGTAGGTTTCCTTTAAAATTCTCATGGGGGATCATAAGGCACCATTCTCATAAGATTATTTGGGGACACGATCTGGACGCACGATTTATGGCCAAATCACGGCCCCAATAGAGATGTATTGTGCGCAGTCAAGGTGCGTTGAGGGCTCAGTCTGTCACCACTACGTTGCCGTTGGGTAGGTCCTTAGACTCCTATGAAGAGGTTGTGCTTCTCTACGGTTGTGTGAATGGAGGCCTAGGATTTTGGAGGAGCGGCTGGATGCACGAAATTTCAAGTTATGTAAAGAGCACAAAGTAATGTGACCTCTGCTATACGTGTCCTGTCCGGGCGCAGCTCATTGTATAGAACAGACGGAGGGGAAGGGGTTATTTGTATTATGGCCGGAAATCATTTCTGCTCCGCCATATGTCCTGCGTTGTCACTGCACAGGGTGATGGCGCTTTACTGACCGCTATACTGTGCTGTCACTGTACAGGATGATGGCTCTTTACTGACCGCTATACTGCGCTGTCACTGTACAGGCTGATGGCGCTTTACTGACCGCTATACTGTGCTGTCACTATACAGGCTGATGGCTCTTTACTGACCGCTATACTGTGCTGTCACTATACAGGCTGATGGCTCTTTACTGACCGCTATACTGCGCTGTCACTGTACAGGATGATGGCGCTTTACTGACCGCTATACTGTGCTGTCACTATACAGGCTGATGGCTCTTTACTGACCGCTATACTGCGCTGTCACTGTACAGGATGATGGCGCTTTACTGACCGCTATACTGTGCTGTCACTATACAGGCTGATGGCGCTTTACTGACCGCTATACTGCGCTGTCACTATACAGGCTGATGGCTCTTTACTGACCGCTATACTGCGCTGTCACTATACAGGCTGATGGCTCTTTACTGACCGCTATACTGTGCTGTCACTATACAGGCTGATGGCTCTTTACTGACCGCTATACTGCGCTGTCACTGTACAGGATGATGGCTCTTTACTGACCGCTATACTGCGCTGTCACTGTACAGGATGATGGCTCTTTACTGACCGCTATACTGCGCTGTCACTGTACAGGCTGATGGCGCTTTACTGACCGCTATACTGTGCTGTCACTATACAGGCTGATGGCTCTTTACTGACCGCTATACTGCGCTGTCACTATACAGGATGATGGCTCTTTACTGACCGCTATACTGCGCTGTCACTATACAGGCTGATGGCTCTTTACTGACCGCTATACTGCGCTGTCACTATACAGGATGATGGCTCTTTACTGACCGCTATACTGCGCTGTCACTATACAGGCTGATGGCTCTTTACTGACCGCTATACTGCGCTGTCACTGTACAGGATGATGGCGCTTTACTGACCGCTATACTGTGCTGTCACTATACAGGCTGATGGCGCTTTACTGACCGCTATACTGCGCTGTCACTATACAGGCTGATGGCTCTTTACTGACCGCTATACTGCGCTGTCACTGTACAGGATGATGGCGCTTTACTGACCGCTATACTGTGCTGTCACTATACAGGCTGATGGCGCTTTACTGACCGCTATACTGCGCTGTCACTATACAGGCTGATGGCTCTTTACTGACCGCTATACTGCGCTGTCACTATACAGGCTGATGGCTCTTTACTGACCGCTATACTGCGCTGTCACTATACAGGCTGATGGCTCTTTACTGACCGCTATACTGTGCTGTCACTATACAGGCTGATGGCTCTTTACTGACCGTTATACTGCGCTGTCACTATACAGGCTGATGGCTCTTTACTGACCGCTATACTGCGCTGTCACTGTACAGGATGATGGCGCTTTACTGACCGCTATACTGTGCTGTCACTGTACAGGATGATGGCGCTTTACTGACCGCTATACTGTGCTGTCACTGTACAGGATGATGGCGCTTTACTGACCGCTATACTGCGCTGTCACTATACAGGCTGATGGCGCTTTACTGACCGCTATACTGCGCTGTCACTGCACAGGATGATGGCTCTTTACTGACCGCTATACTGCGCTGTTACTATACAGGCTGATGGCGCTTTACTGACCACTATACTGTGCTGTCACTGTACAGGCTGATGGCTCTTTACTGACCGTTATACTGCGCTGTCACTATACAGGCTGATGGCTCTTTACTGACCGCTATACTGCGCTGTCACTGTACAGGATGATGGCGCTTTACTGACCGCTATACTGTGCTGTCACTGTACAGGATGATGGCGCTTTACTGACCGCTATACTGTGCTGTCACTGTACAGGATGATGGCGCTTTACTGACCGCTATACTGCGCTGTCACTATACAGGCTGATGGCGCTTTACTGACCGCTATACTGCGCTGTCACTGCACAGGATGATGGCTCTTTACTGACCGCTATACTGCGCTGTTACTATACAGGCTGATGGCGCTTTACTGACCACTATACTGTGCTGTCACTGTACAGGCTGATGGCTCTTTACTGACCGCTATACTGTGCTGTCACTATACAGGCTGATGGCTCTTTACTGACCGCTATACTGCGCTGTCACTGCACAGGATGATGGCTCTTTACTGACCGCTATACTGCGCTGTCACTGTACAGGCTGATGGCGCTTTACTGACCGCTATACTGTGCTGTCACTATACAAGCTGATGGCTCTTTACTGACCGCTATACTGTGCTGTCACTATACAGGCTGATGGCGCTTTACTGACCGCTATACTGCGCTGTCACTGCACAGGATGATGGCTCTTTACTGACCGCTATACTGCGCTGTTACTATACAGGCTGATGGCTCTTTACTGACCGCTATACTGCGCTGTCACTATACAGGATGATGGCTCTTTACTGACCGCTATACTGCGCTGTCACTATACAGGATGATGGCTCTTTACTGACCGCTATACTGCGCTGTCACTATACAGGATGATGGCTCTTTACTGACCGCTATACTGTGCTGTCACTGCACAGGCTGATGGCTCTTTACTGACCGCTATACTGTGCTGTCGCTATACAGGCTGATGGCTCTTTACTGACCGCTATACTGCGCTGTCACTATACAGGCTGATGGCTCTTTACTGACCGCTATACCGCGCTGTCACTATACAGGATGATGGCGCTTTACTGACCGCTATACTGTGCTGTCACTATACAGGCTGATGGCTCTTTTCTGACCGCTATACTGCACTGTCACTATACAGGATGATGGCTCTTTACTGACCGCTATACTGCACTGTCACTATACAGGATGATGGCTCTTTACTGACCGCTATACTGTGCTGTCACTATACAGGCTGATGGCTCTTTACTGACCGCTATACTGCGCTGTCACTATACGGGCTGATGGCTCTTTAATGACCACTATACTGCGCTGTTACTATACAGGCTGATGGCTCTTTACTGACCGCTATACTGCGCTGTCACTATACAGGCTGATGGCTCTTTACTGACCGCTATACTGCGCTGTCACTGTACAGGCTGATGGCTCTTTACTGACCGCTATACTGTGCTGTCACTGTACAGGATGATGGCGCTTTACTGACCGCTATACTGCGCTGTCACTATACAGGCTGATGGCTCTTTACTGACCGCTATACTGCGCTGTCACTATACAGGCTGATGGCTCTTTACTGACCGCTATACTGCGCTGTCACTATACAGGCAGATGGCTCTTTACTGACCGTTATACTGCGCTGTCACTGTACAGGCTGATGGCTCTTTACTGACCGCTATACTGCGCTGTCACTATACAGGCTGATGGCTCTTTACTGACCGCTATACTGTGCTGTCACTATACAGGCTGATGGCGCTTTACTGACCGCTATACTGCGCTGTCACTATACAGGCTGATGGCGCTTTACTGACCGCTATACTGTGCTGTCACTATACAGGCTGATGGCTCTTTAATGACCGCTATACTGCGCTGTCACTGAGCGGCCACTATACACTATATTAGTAAATTTCCTGAAATCTTCTTACAGCCCCCTTTAACAGAAACCCCATTTTTTGGACACTTAATCGTTGTCATGTAGTAGAGATTCAGGAAACGCCCCTGTCACTTCCCTGTATGTAGAGTATCCATTATACGGACACGCCACATAATAAGTATGATGGATTCATACTGGTGTCTTCCCAGCGTGCAGTGAGCTCCCCCTAGTGGCAGTAACTTGCAAACTGAAATTTTAACTTCTGGATAAATAAAGATGAATAAAAAAAGAAATGTTTCTAATAAGTGGTGGAGATGCGGGTAAGCACCTCCCTGTTATTGGGCCAGGACCTGATTTGTTGCTCTCTGGCCCGGTCAGTGTCATTAATCTCACACGTACACACACACGCATGTGTTTTCCTAAGAATTCCATAATGGAGCTTTCGCGTGACAGCTTCTCCTGGTCTTCCTGGGAGGAAGCGGGAGGGGTGCGCAGGGGAAAAATAGGCCAGGAAGTTTTGGTGAGAAGTTTATGTTTCCTCTGGCCCTGTCTGCATCTTCCAAAACAAGAATGTGTGTAGTAAAGGGTTTGGCCGTGGCTTGTTGTGTATGTGTGGAGCGCCACTGCTTGTTTTCCTGGGGATGATTGGGGGGGGAGAGATTCGGAGCGGAGATTTCGCGTTATTCTGGCTGTGTAACATGACCTCTCACTATCTCATAGTGTACATGTTCTCTGCCAGAGCTTCCTGACACTGTGTGATTATTATAAATATCACTGTACGGCCGCAGAGAGGAAAACCTCCGGGCAACACGACCACAAATAAGATTCCCGTAAAACCGACTTGGCACCAGCAGGACCCTCCATTAAAAAAACAAAACAAAAAACAATGGTTAAATCCTAAACCGGTTGTAGAGGAAGCGGCCTGACAACCAATGTGGCCACCATAACCGTAACTTCTGGCAGGGGGGTTGTCACTCAGCTTTCTTAGTCTTGATGAGAAAAATTTGCAGATATTTTTGATATTCTAGATTTTTGCTAGTTTTGGTTATTATACAGGTGTCGGGGATAGCAGAATGAGACCCCTTGTAGGGATCAAAGTGGCCACCATTGTCCTGTCTGAGGATTTCAGTCGAGTGGAAACTCCTTCCAGGAGGAATAAAAGAGGAATGTGACAAATCCCAGCTTTCTTATAATGCCCATACACATAATATGGGGTCTCCTGCAGGCAGGTGTCTGGGGGGGCAGGTAAAAACGAGCTTATTTAGATGAAAGCTATGTAATCTGTATGACGCCTTCTATTTTTGGGCTTTATTCTTAGGGGTACGGCAGCAGCTGGTTCTCTTCTCTCTCAGCCAAGTCATCTAGACAGATCCTATCTATAAGATTCTTTGAAATATTAGTAGGGTCTCTAAAAACACTTGTTTCAGTTGTTTGTGTTACTTGGGGGCCGGACTATTTAACATCCTCATCTATTGGCTGGTGGCTACAAAGTGCCCCTCCCTAGAGGACCTCAGATATACTGTATGTCTGGAGTGGATGATAATATTGGTGGTGTAGGTGATCAGCCAAGGCTCAAGCCTTCCAAAGGGCGCACCCAAACCACCTACTAAATTTACCCTTGAAATCCCATAAAGGAGCCATTTCAGGAACTTTCAAGGTCCTCCAAAGGGCCTGAAACTGAAGATTGAAAACAGCAGAATAGACGCATCCTCCATTCCCCAAGAAGCTGATTCTAGTACCAGATGTAGGAAGTGATCCCAGACTTGTAGGGGCTGTAATATAGCGCAGGGACCCTGGTGGTCCTATGTCCATTACATTGGTTGCCTGTAATACTTCACATCTCCTGTGGTGGCGCTGCAGGGGTTTGAGTATTCTCACTTCTTAGTGATTGTTTGATCTGGAGGGATCAGTTAATCAAAGTGTCTGCGAAGTGGAATTATACTGCAAAATTTAATTTCCAAAAGTAAATTAATTTCTTGCTGTCACATAACGGGGGATTTTGTAACCTCCGAAGTTAAATCTCATGAGAAAAATCACCCAAAGAAGGGGATTTCCTGTCTTCTCTATTTTAGTAAGTGCATCCTGTCCAGGGCCACCTAAATCATCTATTATCATATCGCTGTTATTATTGTTCCCGTGTTAGGGCCTCAGGCACTGTGGTATATCACTGAAGCCATGGACTACTAGTAGTGTCAGACGGGCCCACCGGAGAATCCGAGACTCCTCTGGTGAGCTCAGGCACTGTGGTATAGAGTAGAAGCCATGTACTACTAGTAGTATCTGACTGGCCCACCGGAGAATCCGAGACTCCTCTGGTGAGCTCAGGCACTGTGGTATATAGTAGAAGCCATGGACTACTAGTAGTGTCTGACTGGCCCACCGGAGAATCCGAGACTCCTCTGGAGAGCTCAGGCACTGTGGTATATCACTGAAGCCATGGACTACTAGTAGTGTCTGACTGGCCCACCGGAGAATCCGAGACTCCTCTGGAGAGCTCAGGCACTGTGGTATATAGTAGAAGCCATGGACTACTAGTAGTGTCTGACTGGCCCACCGGAGAATCCGAGACTCCTCTGGAGAGCTCAGGCACTGTGGTATATCACTGAAGCCATGGACTACTAGTAGTGTCTGACTGGCCCACCGGAGAATCCAAGACTCCTCTGGAGAGCTCAGGCACTGTGGTATATCACTGAAGCCATGGACTACTAGTAGTGTCTGACTGGCCCACCGGAGAATGCAAGACTCCTCTGGAGAGCTAAGGCACTGTGGTATATCACTGAAGCCATGTACTACTAGTAGTGTCTGACTGGCCCACCGGAGAATCCGAGACTCCTCTGGAGAGCTCAGGCACTGTGGTATATCACTGAAGTCATGGACTACTAGTAGTGTCTGACTGGCCCACCGGAGAATCCAAGACTCCTCTGGTGAGCTCAGGCACTGTGGTATATCACTGAAGCCATGTACTACTAGTAGTGTCTGACTGGCCCACCGGAGAATCCGAGACTCCTCTGGAGAGCTCAGGCTCTATATTGTACTGGACCCCATAGATGCAGAAGAAGACGACCACATTTGGATTCTAGAAGATTGTACTCCCAGCATTTCCATAGTGTGCACCCCCCCTCCCCTGGACCCCTGTAGACTCCAGAACTGGAGAGTGACTTCTCATAGCTACAACCCTGGTGCCATAAACCCCATCATGTGTGACCCAATGTGATTATCTTATGACAGCCATACGACTTGGCTAATCCCCTTAACTATGTGAGACAGGGGGTCTCTGTGCACGCCCGGTAATCACCCAAACCATCAGGGGTGTTACATATTCTCATAGCCAAACTTGTATAAATCTTAAAGGGACGGTGTACAAGATTTGCTATGTGAATCTGTTACACCCCTGATGGTTTGGGTTATTACTGGACGTACACAGTGACCCCCCCCCCCCCCCCCATGTGCATAGTTTAGGGGGATAAGCTCCTATGTCATAAGATAATAATGGGATATCTATGGGTTATATTCAGGTTTATTGGATTGACCTGCAATACCGGGCACAACCTGTGTATAAAAGTGGAGCTGTTTCTTACATCAACCTTTCATTCACATCTGAACCACATAAATATATATATATACTGTCATAGACTATAGTTACTCCAATAACCCCACAAGAAAACAGATAATAATAACCGTACGGTGCAGTGTGTATATGACTATACTATAGTGTGTATATGACTATACTATAGTGTGTATATGACTATACTATAGTGTGTATATTACTATACTATAGTGTGTATATGACTATACTATAGTGTGTATATGACTATACTATAGTGTGTATATGACTATACTATAGTGTGTACTGTATATGACTATACTACAGTGTGTACTGTATATGACTATACTATAGTGTGTATATGACTATACTATAGTGTGTATATGACTATACTATAGTGTGTACTGTATATGACTATACTATAGTGTGTATATGACTATACTATAGTGTGTACTGTATATGACTATACTATAGTGTGTACTGTATATGACTATACTATAGTGTGTACTGTATATGACTATACTATAGTGTGTATATGACTATACTATAGTGTGTATATGACTATACTATAGTGTGTACTGTATATGACAATACTATAGTGTGTATATGACTATACTATAGTGTGTGTATGACTATACTATAGTGTGTATATGACTATACTATAGTGTGTATATGACTATACTATAGTGTGTATATGACTATACTACAGTGTGTACTGTATATGACTATACTATAGTGTGTATATGACTATACTATAGTGTGTATATGACTATACTATAGTGTGTATATGACTATACTATAGTGTGTATATGACTATACTATAGTGTGTACTGTATATGACTATACTATAGTGTGTATATGACTATACTATAGTGTGTATATGACTATACTACAGTGTGTACTGTATATGACTATACTATAGTGTGTATATGACTATACTACAGTGTGTACTGTATATGACTATACTATAGTGTGTATATGACTATACTATAGTGTGTATATGACTATACTATAGTGTGTATATGACTATACTATAGTGTGTATATGACTATACTATAGTGTGTATATGACTATACTATAGTGTGTATATGACTATACTATAGTGTGTATATGACTATACTATAGTGTGTATATGACTATACTACAGTGTGTACTGTATATGACTATACTATAGTGTGTATATGACTATACTATAGTGTGTATATGACTATACTATAGTGTGTATATGACTATACTATAGTGTGTATATGACTATACTATAGTGTGTATATGACTATACTATAGTGTGTATATGACTATACTATAGTGTGTATATGACTATACTATAGTGTGTACTGTATATGACTATACTATAGTGTGTATATGACTATACTATAGTGTGTATATGACTATACTACAGTGTGTACTGTATATGACTATACTATAGTGTGTATATGACTATACTACAGTGTGTACTGTATATGACTATACTATAGTGTGTATATGACTATACTATAGTGTGTATATGACTATACTATAGTGTGTATATGACTGTACTATAGTGTGTATATGACTGTACTATAGTGTGTATATGACTATACTATAGTGTGTACTGTATATGACTATACTATAGTGCAGTGATGGCGAACCTTTTAGAGGCCGAGTGCCCAAACTACAACAAAGTCCCGCTTATTTATCGCAAGGTGCCAGCACAAAAATTTAATTAGTGATTTATACTCCCTGCTCTGTCACAGTTTTCATTGATACCAGCCCCTGAGGACACCAATAAAGCAGAAAATAGTCCCAGGTAGAGCTGTCACTTTATAATATCTCTGTGCACAGCAAGTCCTGGGCAGTCTGGGACTGCAGGAAGATACCTGGAGTCATCTCTGGTGATGGCCTGAGTGCCCACAGAAAGGGCTCCGAGTGCCACCTCTGGCACCAGTGCCATAGGTTAGCCATCACTGCTATAGTGTGTATATGACTATTCTATAGTGTGTATATGACTGTACTATAGTGTGTATATGACTATACTATAGTGTGTACTGTGTATGACTATACTATAGTGTGTATATGACTATACTATAGTGTGTATATGACTATACTATAGTGTGTATATGACTATACTATAGTGTGTATATGACTATACTATAGTGTGTATATGACTATACTATAGTGTGTACTGTATATGACTGTACTATAGTGTGTATATGACTATACTATAGTGTGTATATGACTATACTACAGTGTGTACTGTATATGACTATACTATAGTGTGTGTATGACAATACTATAGTGTGTATATGACTATACTATAGTGTGTACTGTATATGACAATACTATAGTGTGTATATGACTGTACTATAGTGTGTATATGACTATACTATAGTGTGTACTGTATATGACTATACTATAGTGTGTATATGACTATACTATAGTGTGTATATGACTATACTATAGTGTGTACTGTATATGACTATACTATAGTGTGTACTGTATATGACAATACTATAGTGTGTATATGACTATACTATAGTGTGTATATGACTATACTATAGTGTGTACTGTATATGACAATACTATAGTGTGTATATGACTATACTATAGTGTGTGTATGACTATACTATAGTGTGTGTATGACTATACTATAGTGTGTATATGACTATACTATAGTGTGTATATGACTATACTACAGTGTGTACTGTATATGACTATACTATAGTGTGTATATGACTATACTATAGTGTGTATATGACTATACTACAGTGTGTACTGTATATGACTATACTATAGTGTGTATATGACTATACTATAGTGTGTATATGACTATACTATAGTGTGTATATGACTATACTATAGTGTGTACTGTATATGACTATACTATAGTGTGTATATGACTATTCTATAGTGTGTATATGACTGTACTATAGTGTGTATATGACTATACTATAGTGTGTACTGTATATGACTATACTATAGTGTGTACTGTATATGACTATACTATAGTGTGTATATGACTATACTATAGTGTGTACTGTATATGACTATACTATAGTGTGTATATGACTATACTATAGTGTGTATATGACTATACTATAGTGTGTATATGACTATACTATAGTGTGTACTGTATATGACAATACTATAGTGTGTATATGACTATACTATAGTGTGTACTGTATATGACAATACTATAGTGTGTATATGACTATACTACAGTGTGTACTGTATATGACTATACTATAGTGTGTATATGACTATACTATAGTGTGTATATGACTATACTACAGTGTGTACTGTATATGACTATACTATAGTGTGTATATGACTATACTATAGTGTGTATATGACTATACTATAGTGTGTACTGTATATGACAATACTATAGTGTGTATATGACTATACTATAGTGTGTATATGACTATACTATAGTGTGTACTGTATATGACAATACTATAGTGTGTATATGACTATACTATAGTGTGTATATGACTGTACTATAGTGTGTATATGACTATACTATAGTGTGTATATGACTATACTATAGTGTGTATATGACTATACTATAGTGTGTATATGACTGTACTATAGTGTGTATATGACTATACTATAGTGTGTATATGACTGTACTATAGTGTGTATATGACTGTACTATAGTGTGTATATGACTATACTATAGTGTGTATATGACTATACTATAGTGTGTATATGACTATACTATAGTGTGTACTGTATATGACTATACTATAGTGTGTATATGACTGTACTATAGTGTGTATATGACTGTACTATAGTGTGTATATGACTATACTATAGTGTGTACTGTATATGACAATACTATAGTGTGTATATGACTATACTATAGTGTGTATATGACTATACTATAGTGTGTATATGACTATACTATAGTGTGTACTGTATATGACTATACTATAGTGTGTATATGACTATACTATAGTGTGTATATGACTATACTATAGTGTGTACTGTATATGACAATACTATAGTGTGTATATGACTATACTATAGTGTGTACTGTATATGACAATACTATAGTGTGTATATGACTATACTACAGTGTGTACTGTATATGACTATACTATAGTGTGTATATGACTGTACTATAGTGTGTATATGACAATACTATAGTGTGTATATGACTGTACTATAGTGTGTATATGACAATACTATAGTGTGTATATGACTATACTATAGTGTGTATATGACTGTACTATAGTGTGTATATGACTATACTATAGTGTGTACTGTGTATGACTATACTATAGTGTGTATATGACTATACTATAGTGTGTATATGACTGTACTATAGTGTGTATATGACTATACTATAGTGTGTATATGACTGTACTATAGTGTGTATATGACTATACTATAGTGTGTATATGACTGTACTATAGTGTGTATATGACTATACTATAGTGTGTATATGACTGTACTATAGTGTGTATATGACTGTACTATAGTGTGTATATGACTATACTATAGTGTGTATATGACTGTACTATAGTGTGTATATGACTGTACTATAGTGTGTATATGACTATACTATAGTGTGTACTATGTATGACTATACTATAGTGTGTATATTACTATACTATAGTGTGTATATGACTATACTATAGTGTGTATATGACTATACTATAGTGTGTACTGTGTATGACTATACTATAGTGTGTATATGACTATACTATAGTGTGTATATGACTATACTATAGTGTGTATATGACTATACTATAGTGTGTACTGTATATGACTATACTATAGTGTGTATATGACTATACTATAGTGTGTATATGACTATACTATAGTGTGTACTGTGTATGACTATACTATAGTGTGTATATGACTATACTATAGTGTGTATATGACTATACTATAGTGTGTATATGACTGTACTATAGTGTGTATATGACTGTACTATAGTGTGTATATGACTATACTATAGTGTGTACTGTGTATGACTATACTATAGTGTGTATATGACTATACTATAGTGTGTATATGACTATACTATAGTGTGTATATGACTATACTATAGTGTGTACTGTGTATGACTATACTATAGTGTGTATATGACTATACTATAGTGTGTATATGACTATACTATAGTGTGTATATGACTATACTATAGTGTGTACTGTATATGACTATACTATAGTGTGTATATGACTATACTATAGTGTGTATATGACTATACTATAGTGTGTACTGTGTATGACTATACTATAGTGTGTATATGACTATACTATAGTGTGTATATGACTATACTATAGTGTGTATATGACTGTACTATAGTGTGTATATGACTGTACTATAGTGTGTATATGACTATACTATAGTGTGTACTGTGTATGACTATACTATAGTGTGTATATGACTATACTATAGTGTGTATATGACTATACTATAGTGTGTACTGTGTATGACTATACTATAGTGTGTATATGACTATACTATAGTGTGTATATGACTATACTATAGTGTGTATATGACTATACTATAGTGTGTACTGTATATGACTATACTATAGTGTGTATATGACTATACTATAGTGTGTATATGACTATACTATAGTGTGTACTGTATATGACTATACTATTAGTGTGTGTATGACTATACTATAGTGTGTGTATGACTATACTATAGTGTGTATATGACTGTACTATAGTGTGTACTGTATATGACTATACTATAGTGTGTATATGACTGTACTATAGTGTGTATATGACTATACTATAGTGTGTATATGACTATACTATAGTGTGTATATGACTGTACTATAGTGTGTATATGACTATACTATAGTGTGTGTATGACTATACTATAGTGTGTGTATGACTATACTATAGTGTGTATATGACTGTACTATAGTGTGTACTGTATATGACTGTACTATAGTGTGTATATGACTGTACTATAGTGTGTATATGACTATACTATAGTGTGTATATGACTATACTATAGTGTGTACTGTATATGACTATACTATAGTGTGTATATGACTATACTATAGTGTGTATATGACTGTACTATAGTGTGTATATGACTATACTATAGTGTGTATATGACTATACTATAGTGTGTATATGACTATACTATAGTGTGTATATGACTATACTATAGTGTGTGTATGACTATACTATAGTGTGTATATGACTATACTATAGTGTGTACTGTGTATGACTATACTATAGTGTGTACTGTGTATGACTATACTATAGTGTGTACTGTGTATGACTATACTATAGTGTGTACTGTATATGACTATACTATAGTGTGTACTGTGTATGACTATACTATAGTGTGTACTGTGTATGACTATACTATAGTGTGTACTGTATATGACTATACTATAGTGTGTATATGACTATACTATACTGTGTATATGACTATACTATACTGTGTATAGGACTGTACTATAGTGTGTATATGACTGTACTATAGTGTGTACTGTATATGACTATACTATAGTGTGTGTTGTGCTCCTCCACCCCCGGCTATCGGACTCGTATCCGGCGCTGGGAGCCAAGGTCAGTCCCATATGCTGAGGGCTATCCCTTTCCCAGAGTTCCCTGCACGCTGTATGTGTGTGCTGTCTTGCACGTCGCACTAGTGGTAATGAGGAGGGAGGGAGGGGGATTGGGAGAGAGCGAGGACCCAGCAGGGGGTGGGGTGGGGGAGGAAAAGAGGGAACATGTCCCTTCTCTACTGTCTATACACCAAAATATACCAGCGACATGTCCTGTCTGCTGTGTCACCGGCTATTTATACCGCGCAGGAGCCACGGCTTCCATGTTACCATCTGCTGATACATTGTATCCTACACCCGGCTCATTCTATAGGGGCTTAGATACATTGTTCACATGTAAACATTTGTGAATTTAAAAAATGTTATTTTAATTAACTGTTATAGGAGCCCAATGGCTTCCCCCTGGAATAGTCTGGCCACATGTCCGTCCGATGGTTTTAGGTAATGATTAGGGGGAGTCTTGGAGTTTGGAGTCAGCTGATGTCAGGTCGGGGGGAGGTTGGGTGTTACACAAGCCGCCATGTAGTGATACCATACCATGGGACCCTTAGGGCACGGTGATACTATGGGACCCTCGGGGCACGGTGATACTATGGGACCCTCGGGGCACGGTGATACTTTGGGACCCTCGGGGCATGGTGATACTATGGGACCCTCGGGGCATGGTGATACTATGGGACCCGCGGGGCACGGTGATGCTATGGGACATGCGGGGCACGGTGATGCTATGGGACCCGCGGGACACGGGGATACTATGGGACCCTCGGGGCATGGTGATACTATGGGACCCTCGGGGCACGGTGATACTATGGGACCCCCGGGGCACGGTGATACTATGGGACCCTCGGGGCACGGTGATACTATGGGACCCTCGGGGCACGGTGATACTATGGGACCCTCGGGGCACGGTGATACTATGGGACCCTCGGGGCACGGTGATACTATGGGACCCTCGGGGCACGGTGATACTCTGGGACCCTTGGGGCACGGTGATACTCTGGGACCCTTGGGGCACGGTGATACTATGGGACCCTCGGGGCACGGTGATGCTCTGGGACCCGCGGGGCACGGTGATGCTATGGGACCCGCGGGGCACGGTGATGCTATGGGACCCGCGGGGCACGGTGATGCTATGGGACCCGCGGGGCACGGTGATGCTATGGGACCCGCGGGGCACGGTGATGCTATGGGACCCGCGGGGCACGGTGATGCTATGGGACCCGCGGGGCACGGTGATGCTATGGGACCCGCGGGACACGGGGATGCTATGGGACCCTCGGGGCACGGTGATGCTATGGGACCCCCGGGGCACGGTGATGCTATGGGACCCCCGGGGCACGGTGATGCTATGGGACCCGCGGGGCACGGTGATGCTATGGGACCCCCGGGGCACGGTGATACTTTGGGACCCTCGGGACACGGTGATACTATGGGACCCTCGGGGGCACGGTGATACTATGGGACCCCCGGGGCACGGTGATACTTTGGGACCCTCGGGGCACGGTGATACTATGGGACCCTCGGGCATGGTGATACTATGGGACACTCGGGGCACGGTGATACTTTGGGACCCTCGGGGCACGGTGATACTATGGGACCCTCGGGCATGGTGATACTATGGGACCCCCGGGGCACGGTGATACTTTGGGACCCTCGGGGCACGGTGATACTATGGGACCCTCGGGGCACGGTGATACTCTGGGACCCGCGGGGCATGGGGTGTTATATAAGAATATTAAGGTGAGGGCTATCCTGCCTAAGACCACCGCCACCTTCCTGCACAAGAGTGATAGAAGAATGAATGGAGCTATAGGAATGTGTACGTTGTTCATATGGACTTAGCTCTAGACCTTTATCAGTTTGTTGTTTCGGATGGTCCACAACAAGTTCTCCACAAGATGAGCAGTCGGATGGACACAAGCCGTGGGGTAATGCCCCGCACGTGGATGAGTTTGGGAAGTCGAGGTGTTTGGTGCGGATAGCCATGGCTGGCTCCAAAAGTGGGACGTAGGGTCCTATGCGGTGACACTGGGGTTGCTAAAATCAAACTTAAACATGTCCTAATCTCTTGAACATCAGCAGAAAACACAAGCCATGGGGTAATGTTTCTCATGTGCATGGTTATGGGACTTCGAGGGATTTGGTGTAGACAGGCAAGGCAAGGTTGTCCCAAACTCTTGAACATCAGAACTAAAACCCAACAATGATCAACGCTTCCGATGGTTTTAGACAATGAGTGGGGGGGAGTCTTGGAGTTTGGAGTCAGCTGATGTCAGGTCGGGGGAGGTTGGATGTTACACAAGTGGCCATGTAGTGATAAGACACTGTGGGACCCTCAGGGCATGGTGTGTTATAAAACAGCATCAAGGTGAGGGCCATCCAAGACCAGCACCACCTTCCTGCACAGGGTATAGATTTTGGAGCAAAAATATTGAGGAGAACAATGGGGGGTGTAGTGTGTCTTAGATGTAGGTCTTTATCATTTTGATGTATAGGATGGTCCACATCCACATGAACAGATGGATACAAGCCATGGGGTAATGTTCCTCACGTGGATGAGTTTGGGAAGTCGAGGTGTTTTGGTGCGGCTAGGCATGGCTGGCTCCAAGAGTGGGATGTAGGGTTGGACTTAGTGAGGACTTGTCCTAACCTCTTGAACATCAGCATTAAAACTCAACAATAGTCAACACTTCCGATGGTTTTAGACAATGAGTGGGGGGAGTCTTGGAGTTTGGAGTCAGCTGATGTCAGGTCTGGGGAGGTTGGATGTTACATAAGCCGCCATGTAGTGATAAGATACTATGGATACCTTGGGGCATGGTGTGTTCCTGCACAAGGGTGTAGGTTTTGGATAACATATTGAGTAGAACAATGGGGGGTGTAGTGTGTCTTAGTTGTAGGTCTTTATCATTTTGCTGCATAGGATCCACATCGAGTTCTCCACAAGATGAGCAGTAGGATGGACACGAGCCATGGGGTAATGCCCCGCACGTGGATGAGTTTGGGAAGTCGAGGTGTTTTGGTGCGGATAGGCATGGCTGGCTCCAAGAGTGGGATGTAGGGTTGGACTTAGTGAGGACTTGTCCTAACCTCTTGAACATCAGCATTAAAACTCAACAATAGTCAACGCTTCCGATGGTTTTAGACAATGAGTGGGGGGAGTCTTGGAGTTTGGAGTCAGCTGATGTCAGGTCGGGGGAGGTTGGATGTTACATAAGCCGCCATGTACTGATGACATAGTGTGGACCCCTCGGGGCATGGTGTGTTATAAAACAGCAACAAGCTGGGGGTTTCCCTGGCCAAGACCACCCCTTCCCCACCAGCACCACCTACCAACACAAGTATATGGGGTTAGGAGCAGGAACAAGGGGAGGGAGTCATTTGAATAGAACAATAGGTGGGGGAGGGGGTGTTGATTGTGTAAGTTTTCCCTATATACATCATTCTGATGTATAGGATGGTCTACAGCGAGTTCTCCAGGATATGACCAGTGGTGGGGCACAAGCCGAGAGGTAAGGTTCCTACAAGGATGAATATGGGCAGCCAAGGTCTGGATGATCAACACTAAATGGGGGGCAGTGGATGTAGATGGACATATCTGGGTGTAAAGGTGGGCTGCAGGGTCTGTTGTGCTGACACTGGGGTACATGATTTCTGAATTAGCACAGACACGTCCCAATGTATCAGGTTCTTATTATCAAGACATCATTAGGCAATGCTGGAGGCCCATAAGTCTGCAGAGGAGCTGTGTACACGAATGGCCGACTGAGCGAGGGATCGATGAGACGTCCAACAGGGGGGATCCAACCACAATAATCGGGTTATAATAGCATTCATTCATTTGTATTCATTGCACAGTGGCCGTTTCTGGTACTAAAGCTCCGCCCCATTGACTTGAGTCGATCAGTCGATCACGTGAAAGATTAAATGTGACAGATCTGCCCAGAGGAAGTATCTGATCTGTCGGGGGTTCAGGGTAAGGGACGAATAAGCATCTCAAAGTGAAGCCTCATCCTAAGGAGCTCAGGATAGGACTCCGATATCTTAATCAGGGAAAAACTCATTTAAATTACGTTTGCAATCCACACTACAGAAAAAAAATCTACTTTAAAGGGGTTGGCCACTTTGTTTGTTGTTTGTAATGTGGGGGGGGGGGGGGGGGTCAGGATATGAGGTAATTTACCAATATACATCTATTACTAGTTCTGCTTCGCTTTCCTGATATGTAAAGTGGCGTCTCCTGTCTTTTACCTCATCAGCCGGAGGTTCCTGACCATGGCGGCAGATGGAGGGTCATGTGATCTCTAACTGTCCATGAACAATCGCCCTGCCAGGAGCTTATGGTAGACTATATGAATAGAAGAGAGATTGCTTATGGACAGATAAGACCACAAAACGGATGCATCAATGAGCCCCTAATCCATGTTAAATCTTTTAAACCATCTGTGAAATTAAATAAAAAGAAAAACAATGGAATAATTACAGCTTCATATATAAGGCTCATTTCACACTATCGTTCCTTCCCTTCATTAGAAAAGTAAAGAACGGAGGTTTAAAATATTCATTAAAAATCCCATTGACATCAATGTAAATTTTATGGAATCCGGTTATCTATAATTTTTTTTGACCGAAAAAACTGACGGAGGCTGCGGCTATGCACATGGATAACGGATCCCTGACTAAATGGAACACAACGGATGACAGAAAAATTACATTGATGTCAATTGGGATTTTTAACTGATACGTTCAACCTCCATTATTCACTTTTTTAAGGAAGGGAAGGAACAGTAGTGAATTTATCCTTATAGGACTTAGTAATTGATAAGTAATTAATAATTGTGTTAGGTGACTTAATAAGTCATTAATATACTTTTTATATACACACTCACAGATAGATAGAGATAGATAGATAGATAGATATGAGATAGATAGATAGATAGATGATGGATAGATAGGAGATAGATAGATAGATGATGGATAGATAGGAGATAGATAGATAGATAGGAGATAGATAGATGATGGATAGATAGATAGGAGATAGATAGGAGATAGATAGATAGGAGATAGATAGGAGATAGATAGGAGATAGATAGATAGGAGATAGATAGATAGATAGATAGATAGGAGATAGATAGATAGATAGATGATGGATAGATAGGAGATAGATAGATAGATGATGGATAGATAGGAGATAGATAGATAGATAGGAGATAGATAGATGATGGATAGATAGATAGGAGATAGATAGGAGATAGATAGATAGGAGATAGATAGGAGATAGATAGGAGATAGATAGATAGGAGATAGATAGATAGATAGATAGGAGATAGATAGATGGATGGATAGATAGATATGAGATAGATGATAGATAGATAGATAGATGGATAGATAGGAGATAGATAGATGATGGATAGATAGATAGGAGATAGATAGGAGATAGATAGGAGATAGATAGGAGATAGATAGATAGGAGATAGATAGATAGATAGATAGGAGATAGATAGATGGATGGATAGATAGATATGAGATAGATGATAGATAGATAGATAGATGGATAGATAGGAGATAGATAGATGGATGGATAGATAGGAGATAGATAGATGATAGATAGATAGATATGAGATAGATGATAGATAGATAGATAGATAGATAGATAGGAGATAGATATGAGATAGAAGATAGATAGATAGATAGATAGGAGATAGATATGAGATAGATAGATAGATATGAGATGGATAGATAGATACATAGGAGATAGATATGAGATAGATAGATAGATAGATAGATATGTGATAGATAGATAGATAGATAGGAGATGGATAGATAGATAGATAGATAGATAGATAGATAGATAGGAGATGGATAGATAGATAGATAGGAGATGGATAGATAGATAGATAGGAGATGGATAGATAGATAGATAGGAGATAGATGGATAGATAGGAGATAGATAGATAGATAGGAGATAGATAGATAGATAGATAGGAGATAGATAGATAGGAGATAGATAGATAGGAGATAGATAGATAGATAGATAGATAGATAGATAGGAGATAGATAGATAGGAGATAGATAGGAGATAGATAGATGGATAGATAGATGGATGGATAGATATAGATAGGAGATAGATAGGAGATAGATAGATAGATAGATAGATAGATAGATAGGAGATGGATAGATAGGAGATAGATAGATAGATAGGAGATAGATAGGAGATAGATAGATAGATAGATAGGCGATAGATATGAGATAGATAGATAGATAGATATGAGATGGATAGATAGATACATAGGAGATAGATATGAGATAGATAGATAGATAGATATGTGATAGATAGATAGATAGATAGATAGGAGATGGATAGATAGATAGATAGGAGATGGATAGATAGATAGATAGATAGGAGATGGATAGATAGATAGATAGATAGATAGGAGATGGATAGATAGATAGATAGATAGATAGGAGATGGATAGATAGATAGATAGGAGATGGATAGATAGATAGATAGATAGGAGATGGATAGATAGATAGATAGATAGATAGGAGATGGATAGATAGATAGATAGATAGATAGGAGATAGATAGATAGATAGATAGATAGGAGATGGATAGATAGATAGATAGATAGGAGATGGATAGATAGATAGATAGATAGGAGATGGATAGATAGATAGATAGATAGATAGGAGATGGATAGATAGATAGATAGATAGGAGATGGATAGATAGATAGATAGGAGATAGATAGATAGATAGGAGATAGATAGGAGATAGATAGATAGATAGGAGATAGATAGATAGATAGGAGATAGATAGGAGATAGATAGATAGATAGGAGATAGATAGATAGATAGATAGATAGGAGATGATAGATAGGAGATGATAGATAGGAGATGGATAGATAGGAGATGGATAGATAGGAGATGGATAGATAGGAGATGGATGGATAGATAGATAGATAGGAGATAGATAGATAGATAGATAGATAGGAGATGGATAGATAGGAGATGGATAGATAGGAGATGGATGGATAGATAGATAGATAGGAGATAGATAGATAGATAGATAGATAGGAGATGGATAGATAGGAGATGGATAGATAGGAGATGGATGGATAGATAGATAGATAGGAGATAGATAGATAGATAGATAGATAGATAGATAGATAGATAGATGGATAGATAGATAGGAGATGGATAGATAGATAGGAGATGGATAGATAGATAGAGAGATAGATGGATAGATAGATAGGAGATAGATAGATAGATAGGAGATAGATAGATAGATAGATAGATATAAATCCCTCTTAAATGTGAGAAGCAATGACACAACCCCCAGGCCTGATCAGTGTCCTGTGATGATGAGGGGGGGGGGGGGTGATGTGTGATGATGAGGTTGATGTGTGATGATGAGGGGGGGGGGGTGATGTGTGATGATGAGGGGGGGGGGTGATGTGTGATGATGAGGGGGGGGGGTGATGTGTGATGATGAGGGGGGGGGGGTGATGTGTGATGATGAGGTTGATGTGTGATGATGAGGGGGGGGTGATGTGTGATGATGAGGGGGAGGGGGTGATGTGTGATGATGAGGGGGGGGGGGTGATGTGTGATGATGAGGTTGATGTGTGATGATGAGGGGGGGGGTGATGTGTGATGATGAGGGGGGGGGGTGATGTGTGATGATGGTTTGGGGGACAATGTTACTGACATGTAACAAATAAGAATAATAGTAACTAATAACAATGCTGAACACTCGGGGAGCGCTCCCTCTAGCGGCCGCTCTGGGCACTGCGGCTGTCCCCTGTCACATGACCATGGTGCACGTGTATATGACACAAAGCCTTATGGAGGGGGAGACTTGGTCCAGGAGGAGGGGGCAGCTGCCTAGTGTTAGACAGGCTGCAGCTACCTGTCTGGCCAGCTGCTCCAGGAGGGGAGGTCTGCCTCTCTGATACACAGGAGCAGGGGGCTTCTCCTTCATCTCCTGCTGCATTGCCCAGCACTGGGGAGGGGGTCTTGTGGGGGAGCCATAGGATCAGTCCTTTTTTCCTGCCTGTGTGTGGTGGTCGCCTCCTTGCATTGGGGAGATTGGAGGTAAGTCCCTGGCTGTTACCCCTGTGGCTGCTTTGGTCGGGTGTATTGGATGGGTGTTGGGTGCCGGCTTATCATACGTTACGCAGTCTGTGACAGGGGGGTGGGGGGAGTCGGCGCTTACTCATAACTCTCCTCTCATCTATAGGACAAAGTTGTGTGTCTGCTGCGGCCGGGTCTGTCAGTTCTGCGCTCTGTAGAATGAGTGCCCTACCTCCGCTGACTCCTGCCGTGACCTACAGTACGAGCTGAACGATGATGGAGCGAGGACGTGTGCTACGTGCAAGGGACATGCTGACACGGACATGGATAGAGTGCATCAGCTGGGCAAGTCCATAACCAGTGAAGCCAAGCCGTCCAGCCAGGAACAGGGTCAGTCCAGAGGGGGATCCGCTTTACCGGGCGTCAGCATGGGGGTACAAGGATTTCCGCAACTCCCCGTGACGGCGTCCCGTCCACCGGCTGATATCCACTCTACTATCAGCTCACTGAACGCAGCGAATCGCTGCCATTATCCGCCCCAGCAGGAGAATTCCAACGGAGAGGATTTGTCTCCAGAAGCAGAACCAGACCCCGTATTGACCTGCCCCGTCGCGACTGTCCGACCACGTGTTCTAACTAACGGTGACCTGCCGGTGCTAGTCGTCAACCGGGAGATGACCGGCTCCTTCTCCAGGGACGGTGAATGTGGCACCTCATGCCAGGACACGTTGGCGACCATCAATGGTCGGAGAGATGGATTACTCATTAAAAGAAAATGGACTGGGAATGGGATAACGGAGAACGGGGTGGTGCCGTCAGGAAGCGGACCTTCTGTGTTCCCTCCTATGGAGGGCAAGAGATGGAAAACTGAGATACATCCCGATCCCCCTTTTCCGCAAGATCCAAACCATAGCACAAAACCTCAGAGAGACAACAATGTGGTAATATCTCCCCAAAAAATGGCCTGCGACTACATCGCCCCTTGTATGACGTACTATGGGATTTGTGTCAAGGACCACTTTCTAGGAGAAGCTTTGGGTTCCCGCGTCTTGGATGAGGTGGAATTACTGAACCGCAGTGGGAAGTTCAGAGACGGACAACTTGTTAGCCAGAGAACCATACCCTCCAAAAATATTCGGGGAGACCAGATTGCTTGGGTGGAAGGGAAAGAGCCGGGCTGTGAGAACATTGGGATCCTCATGTCCAGGATAGACGAGGTCATTATGCACTGCAGCGGGAAACTCGGCAGCTACATCATCAACGGCAGAACCAAGGTGAGTGGTGGAACTATCCGAAAATGTTTAATAAAAAAAACCCCCAAAATGACGAAAACTGAAACCAAATATGTGCTAATTCTTAGTCCCCGTTAGAGAGTGAGGGGAGGGGTGGGCCTCATAGTTGTCTGCTGTGTCACGCAGGGTAGGGATGATCAGACGGGGTTTGTTCTTCTTCCCTCGTTGCGATGCTCACTGGGGTCAATGTCGCTGTACTGGCCGACATGTCGCGTCCTGTGGATACATAGTTGTTTGTCACCAGGACGGGTAGGAATGTAGGGGACTTCATATTTTGGCCGTCTCCTCTTTGTGTCTGGTTGTTGTGAAATGTTCATGACATACACATCGCGGCTATTCTGACGTCCGGCTCCGTTGTGCTCTGGTATAAAGCCCCCGGCATAGACGCACCGGCACTGCTACACTGTATCCAGCCCCCGGCATAGACGCATCGGCACTGCTACACTGTATCCAGCCCCCGGCATAGACGCACCGGCACTGCTACACTGTATCCAGCCCCCGGCATAGACGCACCGGCACTGCTACACTGTATCCAGCCCCCGGCATAGACGCACCGGCACTGCTACACTGTATCCAGCCCCCGGCATAGACGCACCGGCGCTGCTACACTGTATCCAGCCCCCGACATAGACGCACCGGCGCTGCTACACTGTATCCAGCCCCCGGCATAGACGCACCGGCGCTGCTACACTGTATCCAGCCCCCGGCATAGACGCACCGGCACTGCTACACTGTATCCAGCGCCCGTCATAGACGCACCGGCACTGCTACACTGTATCCAGCCCCCGGCATAGACGCACCGGCACTGCTACACTGTATCCAGCCCCCGACATAGACGCACCGGCACTGCTACACTGTATCCAGCCCCCGGCATAGACGCACCGGCACTGCTACACTGTATCCAGCGCCCGTCATAGACGCACCGGCACTGCTACACTGTATCCAGCGCCCGTCATAGACGCACCGGCACTGCTACACTGTATCCAGCGCCCGGCATAGACGCACCGGCACTGCTACACTGTATCCAGCGCCCGTCATAGACGCACCGGCACTGCTACACTGTATCCAGCGCCCGTCATAGACGCACCGGCACTGCTACACTGTATCCAGCCCCCGGCATAGACGCACCGGCACTGCTACACTGTATCCAGCGCCCGTCATAGACGCACCGGCACTGCTACACTGTATCCAGCGCCCGTCATAGACGCACCGGCACTGCTACACTGTATCCAGCCCCCGGCATAGATTCACCGGCACTGCTACACTGTATCCAGCCCCCGGCATAGACGCACCGGCGCTGCTACACTGTATCCAGCCCCCGGCATAGACGCACCGGCACTGCTACACTGTATCCAGCGCCCGTCATAGACGCACCGGCACTGCTACACTGTATCCAGCCCCCGGCATAGACGCACCGGCACTGCTACACTGTATCCAGCCCCCGGCATAGACGCACCGGCACTGCTACACTGTATCCAGCCCCCGACATAGACGCACCGGCGCTGCTACACTGTATCCAGCCCCCGGCATAGACGCACCGGCGCTGCTACACTGTATCCAGCCCCCGACATAGACGCACCGGCGCTGCTACACTGTATCCAGCCCCCGGCATAGACGCACCGGCACTGCTACACTGTATCCAGCGCCCGTCATAGACGCACCGGCACTGCTACACTGTATCCAGCCCCCGGCATAGACGCACCGGCACTGCTACACTGTATCCAGCCCCCGGCATAGACGCACCGGCACTGCTACACTGTATCCAGCCCCCGGCATAGACGCACCGGCACTGCTACACTGTATCCAGCCCCCGGCATAGACGCACCGGCACTGCTACACTGTATCCAGCCCCCGGCATAGACGCACCGGCACTGCTACACTGTATCCAGCGCTCGTCATCGGCTCCTTCTGCCGGAGATGTTTGCCTAAGGCTTTCCTAGAAGATCCCCGTCCGATGCCAATGTGTAATTTGGCATAAAGTGTTTACCTAAGAATTGATACCTCGAATCTTTGAAGTGCGAGACGTAACGTCTTCAGGTGTTCCTAGATCAGAAATAGTCTGTAGTACTACAAGTCCCATCATGCCCATGTCAGATGTTCTAGATCAGAACTAGTCTGTGCCCTGTGGAACTACAAAACCCATCATTTCCAGGTTTCACATGTTCCTAGATCAGAACCAGCCCACAATCTGTGGAACTACAAGTCCCATCATTCCCAGGTCATCACATGTTCCTAGATCAGAACCAGCCCACAATCTGTGGAACTACAAGTCCCATCATTCCCAGGTCATCACATGTTCCTAGATCAGAACCAGCCCACAATCTGTGGAACTACAAGTCCCATCATTCCCAGGTCATCACATGTTCCTAGATCAGAACTAGTCCACAATCTGTGGAACTACAAGTCCCATCATTCCCAGGTCATCACATGTTCCTAGATCAGAACCAGCCCACAATCTGTGGAACTACAAGTCCCATCATTCCCAGGTCATCACATGTTCCTAGATCAGAACTAGGCCACAATCTGTGGAACTACAACTCCCATCATTCCCAGGTCATAGGTGAAAGGTGAGTTGTTGTTGTTGTTGTTGTTGTTTTTTTTTTTTTTTCGAAAACACCCACCTGAGCTGATAAATCATCAGTCTGATACAAATCTACATCCAAAAATGTAAAGAATTTCTAAAATGTAGTGTTCCTCATAATACCTAACCCTGGGAACGTTCAGCGTTGGCCGGTGAGAGTGACATTAGAGCTCGTCACCCGCCTCTTCAGAGGAAACGCTTGTGGTGTGACAGAGCAGATTTGTCATTCAATACTCAAGTGTCACTTTAAGGGCACCCAGCTTTCCCAGTAACCCAGCTTTCCCAGTAACCGATAAAGACATTTTGGGTGATGATCTTTTTAGGGTTTCCATAAGACAGTGATACCACCTTCGGATCTCACCTGACATTTCCCTGTAATATTTCGGGATGATTTTTCGGTGGCACGTGGCCGCCTCCCTGCGTGTTCTCAGTGACCCTTATTTTTGGAAATATCTGATCAACCCCTGAAGGTAAACGCATCAAAACACTGAAGGTTTTGTCATCCGGCGGAACAGGATTTTCAGGATCTCCGGCATCTGACCCTATGAGATGGATCCCTGCATCTAGGGATAATGTCGGGGATTGTTTCACAATGATGGATGTGGGGGGTTGTAGTTGTAGTAGTGGAAAAACCTGCCCCTTGTTCTCGTGCGCTAATACAAGGAGAAGTTGGGGGAGTCCATAGCAACTTGTCAGGTCTGGGATTTCGACTTCCTTCCTGATTTTTGAGAAACCAAGGTGCCGGTTCATCTTCAGTATCTGATTTTAGTGATTCCCCCATACACACACGCATGCTAGGCCTGGCTGAGCGTGCATGTGCTGTCAATGGGTAGAAGGGAGTAACCCGCTGTCATACACCTGAGAATGAAGAACCCAATGATCCCCTGATATGTTAGGGGGGAGTCATCACACCCCCATAAATGTAAGACCGCCCTTCCCAAATTGGGAAAGCTTTGGTCCTGTGTGTTTGGGCATCTGACAAGGTTGTGGTGTGAATTTTGGGGCAAGTCAGGACACGAGCCCCCTCCTCCCTCCCCCCAAATGTATCACACTGTAGTCCAGTTACAGTGACTACATTGGGTTTGGCTGTTTTACCTAAGATCAGCGGCTTCCTTAAAGGGGTTGTGCCTTGAAATGTGCCCCAGCAGATCACTGGGGGTCTGACCTTTTGGCACCCTTAGGGTTTGGGGGGAAAAAAACACTTTTTAAGGTAAGGTGCACCCATAGAACAGAACAGGACATATTGAGGGGGGGGGGGGGGGGGGACCTGACCCGGACATATTGCCAGATTGGCGGCCCAATAGCCAATCCGACAAATAATAATAAATAATAATAATTCTTTATGTATATAGCGCACACAGATGCCGCAGCGCTGCACAAAGCATTTCAAATTGGTCCCTGTCCCCAATGGGGCTCGCAATCTAATCCACCTACCAGTATGTTTTGGAGGGTGGGAGGAAACCGGAGGACCCGGAGGAAACCCACGCAAACACAGAGAGAACATGCAAACTCTTTTCAGATGTTGACCTTGGTGGGATTTGAACCCAGCAACCCAGCGCTGCAAGGGTGTAGTGCTACTCACTCAGCCACCGTGTTGCCCGGCGCCCTAGTTACGGCTAAAATTGGCCAGTTACAAGGGGCGTGAATTTGCCGAATTGTCTGATAGCTCACTGGCCAATCATATCCCTTGTTAGTTGTTGGGAGGAGGGGGGGGGGGTCAATTTCAGCTCCGGCTGAACCCGAACCTGAACACCGGGTCCGATCTATTCTGATGCTCAGAGTTTACAATTGTCATCTAGAAAAAGTTCTGTTCACAGTTTCTTCCTGATATTAAAGGAAAAAGATTGATAACCTTCCATCATTGCGTAACCTCCCAAATGTTTGGGTAAGTTGGGAGGGTGCGGGGTGCTCCCCCTCCCGGGGTGTTGTTGTCCGCTAGGCCCGAGTATTAGTCACCCTGAGGCCTGAGATAAGCCGCTGCTGCTGCTGGTTAATGATTACTAGTCAGCGCCAGATACTGAGTCACCGTGACGGCACTAACCCGCACTGACCCTCCGTACTGTACATAATACCGCCATATAGTACTCAGATTATACCAACATCTACCTCTGTACATAACCGGGCCAAGGACATAAATAATACCGCCATATAGTACTCCGATTATACCAACATCTACCTCTGTACATAACCGGGCCAAGGACATAAATAATACCGCCATATAGTACTCCGATTATACCAACATCTACCTCTGTACATAACCGGGCCAAGGACATAAATAATACCGCCATATAGTACTCAGATTATACCAACATCTACCTCTGTACATAACCGGGCCAAGGACATAAATAATACCGCCATATAGTACTCCGATTATACCAACATCTACCTCTGTACATAACCGGGCCAAGGACATAAATAATACCGCCATATAGTACTCCGATTATACCAACATCTACCTCTGTACATAACCGGGCCAAGGACATAAATAATACCGCCATATAGTACTCAGATTATACCAACATCTACCTCTGTACATAACCGGGCCAAGGACATAAATAATACCGCCATATAGTACTCAGATTATACCAACATCTACCTCTGTACATAACCGGGCCAAGGACATAAATAATACCGCCATATAGTACTCAGATTATACCAACATCTACCTCTGTACATAACCGGGCCAAGGACATAAATAATACCGCCATATAGTACTCAGATTATACCAACATCTACCTCTGTACATAACCGGGCCAAGGACATAAATAATACCGCCATATAGTACTCAGATTATACCAACATCTACCTCTGTACATAACCGGGCCAAGGACATAAATAATACCGCCATATAGTACTCCGATTATACCAACATCTACCTCTGTACATAACCGGGCCAAGGACATAAATAATACCGCCATATAGTACTCAGATTATACCAACATTTACCTATGTACATAACCGGGCCAAGGACATAAATAATACCGCCATATAGTACTCAGATTATACCAACATTTACCTCTGTACATAACCGGGCCAAGGACATAAATAATACCGCCATATAGTACTCAGATTATACCAACATCTACCTCTGTACATAACCGTCCAATTTTTGTTGGTAGATCTATAGGTCTGTGATGTAAGGATCCAGGTATTTGGAGGTAAGTCCCTGATCGTTGTGACCCAATCATTGTCTGTGTATTATATCTCTTATAGTATATTAAAGGGGTTGTCTGGGGTTGAAAATCATGGCTGCTCTCTTACAAAAACAGCGCCACTCCTGACCATGGTGGGTGCAGGTATTGCAGCTCAGCTGTATGGAGATGAATGGAGCTTAGTTGCAATACCAGAGACTACCTATGGTCAGATGTGGCGCTGTTTTGGGGGAAAAAAAAGGTAGCCATGTGTTGTTTTTTTGTTTGTTTTTTAACAGACAACCCCTTTAAGTCTACGGTTTGGCTTTACGTCATTTAAAGCCTTTATAAACTGGGTATAACGAAAAATTCCAATAATCGGCCGACAAAATTGTCTCTATCCATCTAAAATATCAAGCGTTAGGAAAAAAAAAATCACTAAAAACTTCTTAAATTTCAAGAATTCCTTTGATTCTCTCCCTGTTTCCTGACTTTTTTGACTTCCCCCTCGTGTCCGGCCGCCGGGGTTTATATTTATTTTTTTGGCTTGTGTTTGTGTTAAAAAAAAAACATTACTACTATATAGGAGGAGGGGGGGAAAAAAATCCCTGGACCCCGCCCAGTTTTATTGTCCGGATGTGAAACGCACCACAAAGGCAGGAACCGCAGCGTAAGTGATGGAAGGGATGAATGAGCGCAGGGTTGTAGGTATGTACATGTTTAGGCGCTGTTCATACAACAGAAGAATAAGACCCCCCCTCCTCCACTCCCCCGGCCTGTCACCAGGTTTTGCCCCATGAAATTACCAACCCCCCTCAAGTAGATTCAGAAACGTCCTTTCTAGAATTCTAAAAATTCCTATAAAATTGAGCAGAGAAGAGTCATATTTTTCCTGAGACGAGTCACTTTTTGAGGCTGCATGGGGCTTGTGTCGTTTCGGAAGCCCCTACCTTTAGTACCTAGAAATGTGCTATTGGTGTCACATTTAAAAATTTTAAGAATTAAAGAATTTCCTGTGTTTATGTGACCTACAGGCTTTGGTTTAGTCTGCAATTTAGCTTCTTTTTCAACACTTACAACTTTTCATTTTGCTGCTCAATTTGTGCAGAACTTTGGAATCCTGGCACTTTTCCTACACTTTTTTTTTCGTGCCAACTTCTAAACCCTTTCATGAATATCTGAAGGTGGCCGAACGCCACAATATAACATGATAACCCTATAACACAGTGCGAATCACCGGTAAACATTGTCAAAGATAATAAATGTGCCCCCCCCCCATGTTTCTAGGTGTTATAGAACCAAAGATATGGGTGTTTAAAAATTTCACTCCCTCTGTAGCCTCTAAACTTGACTCATCTCAGGTACAATATGACTCTTCTCTGCTCATCTTCACATGAGATTTTTTTTTTCTTCGATGAATAGATAAGATTTCACATAAGAGGTAATTTTAGAAAGGACATTTCATCCGCTACCTGATGGGCTGTTGTATTAATGAGGTAAAATCTGAACGGTTCCCTTTAGGCTGCCAGTGATTGCAGTTGTGCCATTTGGGTTTGTTGTCTAAAATCTGCAGGTAAATCCGCATCTGTTGTAGCTGTGGATTTGGTTGCAGATTTTGTGGTGGTCAATCCCGAAAATTGTCCACAAGATGCCTATTGGGTCTCGCCCAAAATCTGATCCATAAATCACGATTGAGCCATGGCAGTTTCTGCTGCAGTTCCGCAGGTAAAGCGCCACTTGCTGCAGTTCCGCAGGTATAGCCTCACATAAGAGCCGCCACTTGCTGCAGTTCCGCAGGTATAGCCTCACATAAGAGCCGCCACTTGCTGCAGTTCCGCAGGTATAGCCTCACATAAGAGCCGCCACTTGCTGCAGTTCCGCAGGTATAGCCCCACATAAGAGCCGCCACTTGCTGCAGTTCCGCAGGTATAGCCTCACATAAGAGCCGCCACTTGCTGCAGTTCCGCAGGTATAGCCTCACATAAGAGCCGCCACTTGCTGCAGTTCCGCAGGTATAGCCCCACATAAGAGCCGCCACTTGCTGCAGTTCCGCAGGTATAGCCTCACATAAGAGCGTTGTCACCTGCTGCAGTTTCTGCTGCAGTTCCGCAGGTAAATCGTCGTCACTTGCAGCAGTTTCTGCTGCAGTTCCGCAGGTATAGCCCCACATAAGAGCGCCATCACTTGCTGCAGTTCCGCAGGTATAGCCCCACATAAGAGCGCCATCACTTGCTGCAGTTCCGCAGGTATAGCCCCACATAAGAGCGCCATCACTTGCTGCAGTTCCGCAGGTATAGCCCCACATAAGAGTGCCATCACTTGCTGCAGTTCCGCAGGTATAGCCCCACATAAGAGTGCCATCACTTGCTGCAGTTCCGCAGGTATAGCCCCACATAAGAGTGCCATCACTTGCTGCAGTTCCGCAGGTATAGCCCCACATAAGAGTGCCATCACTTGCTGCAGTTCCGCAGGTATAGCCCCACATAAGAGTGCTGTCATTTGCTGCAGTTTCTGCTGCAGTTCCGCAGGTATAGCCCCACATAAGAGTGCCATCACTTGCTGCAGTTCCGCAGGTATAGCCCCACATAAGAGTGCCATCACTTGCTGCAGTTCCGCAGGTATAGCCCCACATAAGAGTGCCATCACTTGCTGCAGTTCCGCAGGTATAGCCCCACATAAGAGTGCCATCACTTGCTGCAGTTCCGCAGGTATAGCCTCACATAAGAGCGTTGTCACCTGCTGCAGTTTCTGCTGCAGTTCCGCAGGTAAATCGTCGTCACTTGCAGCAGTTTCTGCTGCAGTTCCGCAGGTATAGCCCCACATAAGAGCGCCATCACTTGCTGCAGTTCCGCAGGTATAGCCCCACATAAGAGTGCTGTCATTTGCTGCAGTTTCTGCTGCAGTTCCGCAGGTATAGCCCCACATAAGAGCTGTCATTTGCTGCAGTTTCTGCTGCAGTTCCGCAGGTATAGCCCCACATAAGAGCCGTCACTTGCTGCAGTTTCTGCTGCAGTTCCGCAGGTATAGCCCCACATAAGAGCCGTCACTTGCTGCAGTTTCTGCTGCAGTTCCGCAGGTATAGCCTCACATAAGAGCCGTCACTTGCTGCAGTTTCTGCTGCAGTTCCGCAGGTATAGCCTCACATAGGCGCCGTCACTTGCTGCGTCTCATGTGGGTTTCCCATACGGATTTGCATATTTAAAAAAAATCTCCAGCCGCTTCCTTTTCTCTCCTAGGGACCGGATCCATTTTCTTCACAATTTGTTGGAGAATCTGCAGTGAATCCGCAGATTTCACGTGGAGGCGTTTGCACTGTTTCCATGCTCCCTTGATGTGCCTTGCAGAAAGATGCTAAAATTTTGGCGATTTGTGGCGGCGACCTACAATTATTCTATATGTGAATAGACCTACACACTATATATGGACACATTTCGGCGTCTTTCATGGTCACGTTGTGTTACCCCTGGATGGGGCTGGACCCCGGTGACCACCCGGCAGCGCTCTGGAAGACATTCCTTGTCCTCGCCTCTCATTGGCCGTCGCCCGTTCCCCTATGTGCAGGGAGTTGAGCTCAGGAATCCTAAACACAGAGCAGCCGGAAAACAATTCCAAAAATGTCCAAAATGCAGTTCTCCTCTCCAAGCGTCACAACAGAACGGTTACCGGTAACCCATTCACTGCTGGTAAGGGTTGTATTTAAAGGAAACCGACCACCACGGATCTACCTATTAAGATGGATCGGAGGGTAGGTGCCTCTATTGTACGTGAGGATAGACCTTTTAAGGGCTACTCCTCACGTCCCCTGTATCTTTTTATAACTTTTATTCCCCTAATATGCTAATTTTCTAAAGAAGCTACTGGGGCGTGGAGTAGATGTGCCATGTAGCCTCAGCTCCAGCTACTCCACGCCCCAGTAGTTGCTTTAGAAAATTAGTGTGTTAGGGGAATAAAGGTTATAAAAAGATACAAGGGACGTGAGGATTAGCCCTTAAAAGGTCTATCCTCACATACAATAGAGACACCTACCACCCGATCTACCTTAAAGGAAATCTACCACCAGGATGAAGGATTGTAAACCAAGCACACTAATATACTGGTGTGTGCTCCCTCTGGTAGGATCTACTCAACACTTAGCTTTTTATGCCCTGGTTTTCACAAAAAATGCATCACAATTATGCAAATGAGTTTGTGGGGCTCCAGTCTCCATAGGTGTTAATGGAGCCTGGAGGCCCTTAGGCTCATTTGCATAATTGTAAATCCTTTTTTTTTTATTTAAAGCCAGGGCATAAGAAGCTTAAGGAAGAGCAGATCCTGCCGGAGGATGCATTCACCAGTATGTCAGTGTGCCAGGTTTACAATCCTTCATCCTGGATGAAGAGATCTATGGATCTCCTGTCCGGTGAACGGAGCTCTGGTCCAGCCTGTCCACCACTGCTTCATTCATACGGAGTATTCAGGGCACTTTCCGGCATCCATTCTTGTGATCACGTGGGAGTCCAATCCACACAAATTACTTTTACTTTACTAGATTTCTGGAGCGGCTGAATGAACGTTATTCGGAAGTGCTTGTTAGTTGTTGACTAATGGTCACGTTGCCTTTGCCGACAAGGAGACTCCAGAACCCGGACAGAAGTAGAGTCTGAGAGTGGTCAATGTTTTGTAACCAATGACTTTGGTGGTCCTGTTTCAGATAGTATATCCTAAGGATATGTCATGGGTACCAGGTAGGTGCGCGTCCCACCTCTAAACCCCTCTCCTATTGTGAGAACAGAGGTCGGTTGTCCTCTATGTGACTCATTCTCTTGAATGGGTAATGGCTGCATTGACCACACAACCTCCATGCAAGTCATTCGGACTCCACGGTGCGTCCAACCACCCAGGAGGTGAATTAGGTAGAGTAGAGGTGGATGGATAAGCATTCAACAACAATCATCCAAGAATGTCCAATACTTCAAGCAATTACAAAGACGATCTACAAGAAAAATAAATACCTCTGTATCCTGCTGCAGAACTTCTTCCTCCCAAATCCCCCCCCCCCTAGATCCAGAAGATGTCTCCTAACATCTTAGTCCAGGAAGCTTCCTCTTCTTCTTCCTCCTTAGCGCTGTCACTTTTTGTGTAAGAATAATTTCTTACAATAATTTAAGCCTCGAGTTGTCTCATGTGATCGGCCGGTGCCAAAGCTTGGTTCTGATGTCATTGTATGGACCTACAAGATGGACCACCTCCAACCCATGGTCAGACCTGGTCACATTGCAACGGCCTCCAAACGTCAAATCTGCATCAGTTTTTACAAAACAACGTAAATGATGAAATCTGAAACACGTAACACATGATTTGATACATTGAAGATTTTGGGAAAAAAAAGTGCTCTGTATGTTGACATGGCCTTGTGTGGGTCAACAAGAGAACTTTTTATCTTGTACGGTCCTTTATTATACGGTCCTTTACTCTTATGTTCAGGATCAGGATTTGGAACATGGACTTGAAATTTGACCAATTAAAAGATAGATGAAACTTTGAAGGGACAAACAAGGGAACTTGTGGCTCTCCACAATGCGCTCTTGTGTTCTAAGGAGCTAACAGGGGGACTTTAGGTTCTCCACACTGCGCTCCTGTGTAGAGTTCAAATTCTGGTAAACTTTATAAAAATTGCTTGTCATACAAATCCAGAGAGAAACTTCCTGCTAACAAAGAAAAATCTAAAATAAAATAAGATACATCCCAAATTGTAATCTATCCAGCTGTGAGTCTATGTAGATTTGCATTGGAAATTCTTGGATGATTGTTGTTTATTGCTTTGGTAGTATTGATGAGGATCAGCGGCTGATAAACTCTGCGCCCTTTGGAACAAATTTCCATCGGATAGAAGCAGGAGTCCAATTACAGATCTATCCCCATATCCCCTATTCTCATACAATGAAGGGCGCGGCATAGATTTTATTCATTATAAGGCAGGGCCGCATCTATACCAGATAGATGTTTTTTTGTTTTTCCTATCCATGACTGTGGGGGCGGCCATCTTGCTTGGTCTGTTATAACAGCATTTAGTGATCTGCTTTACAGCAGCTTCGTGGCCATAGGACTGAAGCTTACTCATTCAGTTCTATGGAGAGTTTTCTTGGCATGTCCTCTGTTTATCTCTACAGGCAGTTCCCTACTTGAGGACACCCGACTTGCAGACAGACCCCTCTGCCCACTGTTGAAGTCTCTGGATGCTTTACATTAGTCCCTGGCTGCAATGATCAGCTGTAAGGTGTCTGCAATGAAGCTTTATGGATAACCCTTGGTCCCATTACAGCAAAAAATGTTGAAATTTCCAATTGTCACTGGGGCAATTTATTTTTTTTTTTGGTCTGGATCTACAATGATAAAATATACAGTTTCGACTTACATACAAATTCAACTTAAGAACAATCCTATGGAACCTATCTTGTACGTAACCCGGGGACTGCTTATATATGGCTGTCAAAGGGGCAGAGCACACAAAATGTAGCCTTCTTTCGCAGTCTCGAGCAGCTGCGCACCTTTAGGTCCTCCGCTCCAACACGGGTACAGGGGTCCCACCTCTTGACTGTCCAAACTTGACATAACCCCTGTAATTCTCTTTTCAAGGACATTTACCACCAGGATGAAAGACTGTATGCAAATGAGCCTGAGGGGCTCCAGGTTCTAGGTTAACAAATATGGAGCCTGGAGCCCCTCAGGCTCATTTGCATACAGTCCTTCATCCTGGTGGTAATGCCCCTTAAATTTTAGATGTATGAAGGGTTAATTACATCCGGATAAGTGTGTTTTTGCATATGTCTGACTGGAATACATCAGTATGGTGTATGATTTAACATACTATACATTTGGGAGTCAATATACCCCACCATAGGGAAGACGCTAAATCAGGCAGTATACAGACCATACATGAGCCGTGACCGGGTGCTCTGCGATGGAAGACAGCAGGGCTACTAATATACGGAAAAATCCATTAGTGGGAACCGTATAGTCCTATATGACCTGTCTTCTGTCTTTAGATGAATATCTCGTAAGTCGCCAGGTCACGGGTTCAGATCCGGCTCTTTGACGTTGGCGTTATCTTTAGCTACGTAGGTCCTGTGCTGACAGGAAACCTTATATACAGGCAGCACATAATGTGTGGGCTGCGTCCTGCGGCCTTAACCCCTAGCATGCCTGTTCCCTCAAGGCTGCACGCTTACTAGCTTCCCTCTGGCTCACATTACATAGATGTCTCCTTATATACCATCCTTACTTAGAGGGATGACAGGTTACTAAAAATGGCCGTCTTACAATCTGATTCTGGTAAAATGTAATTTTTCTGTGGAGATTTTCTCTTCAAAACACAGATTTTGGTCAGTTTGTAATGTGCTGGGTTCCTTGTGTACGTAGTAGGGGGTCGGAGGTCTCGTTTTATCAGTTATTATACTCATTGGAGAAGGGAATCTTGTCTGGGCCTAAGAAAACCTCTGGTAGTAGTAGTTTTGTATTGTATGCAGGGTCAGAGGCCTAACAGATACTCGGTCCCAGTGCGATATCTACAACATGGCCCCTGATTATTCTGGTGTTAGTGAGGCCTTTGTGTGATTTTTACCTCACAGAGTCCCAGGTTTTAGGATTATCTCCCCTCCAGCGCTACAAAACGCAGTGTCGTGGCCCCTTTAAGAGTAGCCTAGAGGAATGTGGTGGCCCCCGTGACACCGGGCGATTTATCTCCAGGATATTGTGAGGGCTCCTACACTGGTGACGCAGGTGGGGCCCGGGCTTGGGAAAGTTTTGGGCAATTTATTTGATAGTAATGTGAAGCATGTAGACTGGAATACTCCGGAATGAGCCGAGGGTCTTCTTATCTACAAATGTCCGGGTAATAGCTGTAAACACAGAAATCTCCAGTCAGGACGAGGAGTAAATGTGCCGTTATATGGTGTGAATGGGAACGTGTCGCTGGAGATGACATAGAATTTCGGATTGTTGGGAGAAGGTGAATTTTGGTTCAATCAGTCATTTTCCGTAGGGTTATAATCCCCTGAACGATTATATGTAAGGACACTGGTTCCTGATCGGTGCCCAGGGATCGAATGACAAACTATATTCACCCTCCATTCTGTAAAATGGGGTTCATGGACCCCTGTACCTGAAACAGCAAGATTTGGATAAGAAAATCAGCATCCTATATGTCCGATCACTTTTTACACCGGTCTCTCTTAAAGGACCCTTCGTCCTGACTGTCTTATAAACTAACAAGTCTTCATTGGCTTCATTGGTTGTAAGTAATTACTTAAAGGATCCAATTTAGCTAATTATTCCCTAGGATACGGATTAGTATAGTTTGGACTGCTCGGAAGAGGAAAAATGGAGCCGGAGTCCCATAGACATTGAATGGAACGTAATTAAGCTCCGTTAGTGGGACGCTGGTTCTGGTGATAATGGGGGGGTCCCAGTAGTTGGACCCTGACCAATTGTATATTAAACCACAATGTGGATAGGGCATATTATACAATTATGTGTGTATTATACATCTCTATGTAAGTTTTTTTTTTTTTTTTTGTGTAACTTATAATTTGCTTTCTTCTTCCAGGCAATGGTCGCGTGTTATCCAGGGAATGGGATGGGATACGTACGACATGTAGATAATCCTAACAGGGATGGACGCTGCTTAACTTGCATTTACTACCTAAATCAAAACTGGGACACAAAGGTAAGTTATTAATGTATTTTAATACACCTTGGGCACCTACCCAACATGGTAACTTAGGGAGGTAAAGCGTGATGATGTCATGGGTCACATGATGATGTAATAACATCATCAGTCTGGGGCAGTACAGTCACGTATGACTTTAGTATGGGAAGACAACACTGCATTTAAGGTACTTTTTGGGGAAACTGACTAATTATAAAGTGGAAAATTCCTTTAACTGGACACTTGGGTGACCTAGGTGATCATATCTCTCCTGCTGGTCCCCCAAAACTGCATGTTACTAGGAAACCTGCCATAGTCTGATACACACACTATGTTAGCCATGACCGGGTCTGGAGGATGCCCCAGTGCAAAACAATAATGTCTCCATTATATTCCGCACACTGATCATAGGACACATATAGAGACAAGTAGGAGAGGGGGCCATGTGCATCAGAGCTTACAATCTATGAGGAAGAGAGTGACACAGGAGGTAACCGTGGTGGTATATTGGTCCTGTTGTATTAGGACATTATCATTATTATTCTTTATTATATAGCGCCATCATATTCCATAGCGCTTTACAGATTATGGGGAACATATACAAATAAAATAAGACATTACAGAGTAATAACATTGGCATATGAGAGAAAACAAACGAGGGCCCTGCTCGAAAGAGCTTATACCTATGGGTGAAGGGGTGACAGAAGAGGTATAAGCACTTGTATAATGGTCTAAACTTACGTGCAGTTAGTGAGTGTGATAGGTCTGTCTGCAGAGATGGGTTATAAGAGCATGTTTTAAGCTTTGGTATTAGGCTTATGGACCAGGGCAGCTCGAGAGAATTGGTGCAGCTCGAGAGAAGTCTTGGAGACGTGAGAGGGAGGTTCAAATAAGGGAAGAGAATCATCTAGGATCAGTGGCAGTTCGAAGAGCACAGTTTGGGCAATGGATTGAGATAAGAGAGGAGAGTTAGCGAGGTGCAGCATTATGCAGAGCTGTGTGAATGAGGGTTATTAATTTAAACTGTATCCAGAAGGAGACGGGCAACCAGCACAGTGACTGACATAGACTGAAGAAATCGGTGTAGTGTTTTGTCTGAAGGACAAGTCTGGCTGCTGCATTAAGAATAGTGGTAGTGCATTCCACACAATTGGGTCAACTCGGGAGAAGTTCTGGAGACAGGAGTGGGAGTTTTGGATTGTAGGGGATTGTCTACAGACCAGATAGCACACATAGTGATAGGGGGGTGCAGCATGAATGTGGTTAGACCACAGACAGGAGCTTCATCAATGTGGAATTGTGGTTGGACCACAGACAAAATTGAGCCCCAATTTCCCTACTCAAAAAGTGGTCCACTGCTGTTAGTTGACCTTATCCTTATGGCGCTCAACCCAGTCATGAAACGTAGAAGACAAAATTCCAGAATAATCAGCAGTTTCCCTTCATATTCCACTTGACAAGCAGCTGATCGTGCGTTCATGTTCTCATTCTCTTCTACAATCCATCATGTGGTTCCTCCGCTGCTTCCTGCATCTAATCACTATAGGGCACAGGCTGGCAAGCCATGAATAACTAGCAAAATACCAAAGGTCTAACCTCCTGCAACCTCAGCCGCTCTACAAATCATTACATTGTGCCCGATGGGTGTGACAGACATCAGTGAGCCGGCGCGTGCTCCACAGATGGGAAACGTGATTATATCATTATATCCACCTTCTCTCTGTACTCAGGTCCATGGGGGACTCCTACAGATCTTCCCGGAAGGCCGTTCCGTTGTAGCCAGCATTGAGCCATTATTTGACCGGTTATTGATATTCTGGTCTGATCGCCGTAATCCTCATGAAGTGAAGCCGGCCTACGCCATGCGGTAAGGATCTATGACATTATGATCGCTCTATGGTGGCGTCCATGTACGAGCTGTAACGTGACTGCGATGCTCTCCATCCGCAGGTATGCCATCACTGTCTGGTATTTCGATGCAAAGGAACGATCGGAGGCCAAAGACAAATACAGACTAGGTGAGAGCGGCTGAAGAGTGGATACTTACTATCAAATGTTCTGGATTTGGGCATTACCGCTTGAAGGTTGCAAACCCAACTAGATGCCCCGATTGATGTTGGTGTTCATTGACGCACCTCTGAATATCATAGGGGATGGTGGAGATTTGGTTCTGTAACTCCCATTTGCGCTGGGACCCGCGTGTAACACCTGTTCAGCTGTAGAGGCAGAGGTTTAAAAATCAGTACAGGAACTTTTGAACAATGGCCAAAAATAAAATGCACTTTAACGTTACAAACAGCGTAAAGTGTAGGCCGAGCCATGTATCTCCATGGTTACAGACTACAGATCATGTGATACTCTCTATACATAGTAGAGGAAGCAAATTTCTTCCTATTTTATCCCTTACATGTTAACAGGTGAATGATGGTGATGATTAGTTGCTATTGGTAACAAGGCTCTTCCCAATGTCCCATGGTAGCACAAATCCCATTTCCGCAATAAATAAAACTTAATAACCAAAACTGTAAACAAAAGACACCAGACAATGATTTTGTGGAATAAAAAGGCCGCGATGCTTTATTATGGGGTAACCAAAATGAGATAAATATTTAAATTAAACATCAAATTTTATTCATAATAAAACAGAATAATTCAAACACATAACTAAATATATAAAATGTAAAACTAATTCTCCCCAGCCTGAGCTGGGAGACAAACCCCCACTAACAAGCAATCGCGACAATATGAGGAGAAATACATTAAATAAGGGAGGGCTGGGCGGGGCGCTGACACGGCTTCTTCTTGAAAATTCTGACACCAGGACCTTGCTGACAGCCCCCTTTTATTTGTAAGTAGATGCGGCCAGCTGCCAATCAGCTGACCGCCGACATTTCTTTACCTGGATACAACTCTTCCATTGACCCAGCTGTTCACCAATGAACAGCTGGCCTTACCTGCAGCGAATCAGCTCGCTGCATTATTTTCATAACAATTCCTGTCAGGAAAAAAGCGGGAAAACTTGACAGAAAGTTATCACACAAAACCACATTTTAACCCTTTACCTGCTTAACTGAATAGTATGGTTCACCAACACCACAGGATATGCTAAGGGATTGTGCCACCATGTATCCCCTTCCTTACAATTCAGGGGCCCCTTGTCATGACATTGAAATGAGAGTGTACGTAGGATGGGATCATGTGTGATCATCCCTCCTATAGCTGCTAATAGTAGGGTTTAACCCCTTAATGACCGCCCTATCGGGATTCTACGTCGGTCATTAAGGGTACTTCTTCTGACGCGACGCCTTTCTATGGCGCCGCGTCAGAAGAAGATTTCGGGACATCGGGTCAGTTTAGTGCCGGTGTCGGGCTGTGATATCACAGCCCAGACCCGGCACTAACACCCGGGATCGGGAAAACTCCGATCCCGGGTGTCTAACCCCTTACACGCCGCGGTCAAGCATGACCGCGGCGTGCAAGTGTGTCCCCCGTGGATCGGACCCCCCGGTGTGCTTACCGGGGGATCCGATCCCTCCTGCCGCTGCCCCGGGTCCCGACGAGTGACCCGAGGCTGTCGGCTCCTCTTCTCGCCGGGTCCTGCCTTCCTGGCAGGACCCGGCTGTAAGTAACTGAGCATGCGCTGCATGCTCAGTTACTTACACTATACACTGCAATACAGGTGTATTGCAGTGTAGAGGCTTGATCAAGCGATCGGATGATCGCTTGGTCAAGCCAAAAGGTGGAAAATATGTGAATGTAAAAAAAAATAAAGATTAAATCATTTTATAATTATAATTAAATAAATAAATAAAATAAAGTCCCATAATCTCCCCAGTTACATATATAATGCAAATACAGTATATAAAACACAAAAACACACGAAAAATGTACATATTTGGTATCACCACGTCCGTATTAATCTGTACAATAAATCTAAATCAATATTGAGCCCGCTCGGTGCACGATGAAAAAAAAAACTACGAAAAACTTCCCGTAATATACAATTTTTCATCAAACACCATCACAAAAAATGTTCTAAAAAGTGATCAAAAAAAGCTACGTTCCCTAATATGATACGACTGAAAAGAACAACTCTTTTCGCAAAAAATAAGCCCTCAACCAGGTCTGACAACATAAAAATACAGAAGTTATGGCCCTAAAAAGTTGTCAATAGTAAAAACAATGCGATATTCTCCAATATTGGTTTTGCTCAGGAAAATTGAGCAAAGATAAGAAAAACTATATAAATGAGGTATCACCGCAATCGTAGTGAACCAGAGAATATAGATAAAATATTATTTTTACATTACGGTGAGCGGGGGAAAAAAAAATGCTAAAAATCCAAAATAAATTGATGATTTTGTTTGTGTCCCCCTTGAAATAGTTAATAAAATCTCATGAATAAGCTATAGACCCCCTAAATGAATTATCTATACATTGTATCTCATTCCGTAAAAAATAAGCCCTCATATGTTTGCATTACCAAAAAAAATAAAAATGTATAGGTAGTACAATGTGACAATACAAATCTGCTGTGAATGGCGCCTCCATTCATTCTATACTCGGCGCCCGTACAGCAGTCACCACCACATATGGGGGATCAGCACTCGGGAGGAATTGGGCATCAAACGTTGCAGTGCGTTTCATCATTTAATTTATTCTGAAACTGTCAGTTTTGGCCTAAATGAATGTATTTTCCAAAAAAATTCCATAGTTTCTAAATCGCAGGTCCATATTGTTTTAACCCATGTGAAACACTTAAAGGGTTAATGGACTTAATAGAAGTTGTTTTACATACGTTGAGGGGTGAAGTTTCTATAGTGGGGTAATTTATGGGGTGTTACTATTATTTAGGCCTTTCAAAGTCACTTGGAAGCTGAGTTTTCCCTCAAAATGTGAGTTTTGGCAATTTTCATGAAAATGAGAAAAATCGCACCTTAAGTTCTGCGCCTCATAACATCCTAGAAAAGTGAGAGGACGCATAAAATATCATCCCAACATAAAGCAGACATTCCGAAAATGTTAAGTATCAAGCTTTTTGGGTAGTTTTAATTCCTGTCTGGAAAGCAGAACATTTCAAACTTGGAAAATGATGAATTTTTACAAACTTTTGCCAAATTTTCACTTTTTTTCAGAACGAATCGCAAAACGTATCACTTAAATTTTATAACTAACATGAAGTACAATGTGTCACGAGAAAACATTCTCAAAATCACCGGGATATGTTAAAGCGTTCGGAAGTTATAACCAATTATCGTGACACATGTCAGATTTGAAAAATCAAGTCTGGTCATTGAGCTGAAAACTAGTGTCGGTGATAAGGGGTTAAGGGGAAAACACTTCACTTCACTTCAACATGTTGACTCCTTTATATGGAACTTTTTTTCTGTGGAACAAGTTTTCTGAGATTTGAGGGTATGGGTTCACGTCTCCGGGACCTTACCAATTGTTAGCAGGAGTGAGGGGGATAAATTTGGGTTTGGACAACGCTTTCAATGTTGATAGCCCGAAAGAATGAACCAATATATTACCTGGTGTCCTTTCCAATGTCACATCCTGTATGGATTGGGGGCTCGGGATGACATCAAAACGAAAATAGTTTACAATTAATGCAGGAATTCCGGCTCATTGTCTAATTTAATGAGAATTGTTAATTAATGGTTAGAAATTTTTGCCGGTATTAAAGTTTTTCGTTCTCTCCATCTTTGTGTTTCTTCTTCTTCAGCCAGTGGACAGAAGGGAATCCACGTTCCTGTAACCCCCCCTGGACCGGTGTGACGGGGTAAGACGCCTCCTAGTGGTCGTTCTGTAGGAGCCTCTAAGCTGCTATCATCCTGGCAAGGGTCGGACTCCAGTCGCCAAGCAGAACGGGATCTTTCCTACCCCTTTGGGTAGATGTTTTGGTGATTTCACGACCTGCAATGGGATCACCTTCTCAACCTCTTTCCGGAAATGTGAATAAATATCGTGCGGATGGATCACGCGGCCAGCGGAGCATTGCGAGACAACCCAGCAGACTATCTGCAGACTATCGCACACGCTCAGACGTTTAAGACATTTGTTGAATGTTCATTTATACCTTGTCCATACACAGAGCTGAGAGTCAGATGTGAATGTGATGGGGTCGGCCTGGGGCTTCTGCACACTTGTCGTGGCTTGTCGTGACGTCACGATGACGGGGGATGGGGGTGGGGGGCAAGATGTCGAGTTGGGATAAGCTCAGGAAGATGGGGGGTGGGGGATGGTAAAACGGTGGATGTAGGAGATCTAGTTGTGAAAATATTGACTGCCCTGGGGGCAAAGTGAAGATTCAACAGATACGGTCCTGAGGGAAGGAACAAGGGAGAAGCAGAACTGTAAGGACTATGATGAGAGGGAGCGGAGCGGGTGCAAGGGGTGCAGAAAGATCTCCATAGAATAATATTAAAAAGTGTTAAAAAAATTCAGCCTCCTGCTCCCTGCTGCTACAGGCTCTTGTCACTTCAAGGTTTGATGTTTTGGAATATTCACAGATTTAATTATTTTTCCCTTAAATTTTTTTTTTTCCCTCCACATTTGCCCCAAAACAGATTGAGGCGGAGATACAATATTTTTAAGAAGGAAATGGATTTATATTGAGACAGCTGCAATAAAAATTACCTCATGACTTTGTGTGTGACTGATGTGAGTGTGTGGGTGTATATACCGTGCGAAGCGCGTATCGGCCGCCATGATGGACAGGCCTTCACCACGGAGCGGAGAGATAACACTCGCCACACCTAGGTCTATTATTAGATGAGCCGCTCATAGGAAAAAGGAGGTTTTCTTCATGTAATGGGACAATATAGAGATATGATAATATGACTATAAGTTCTAGTCAGTCCATGGTATTAAAGGGGATGTCTCAGGCTGAAAATGAATGGCGTATCCTCAGTCATATGGAAATCTGACACCAGAGGCGAGCAGTGATCAGCCGTCTTAAGCATCGAGTATGGAGCCGTGTACTCTTCATTTACGAGAGCTGAGGTGCAATGGCGCCTCTGGGCCACTAAGCAGTGACCGGCGCTCTCTGCTTCTAACTCTGTACAATCTGTTAATATCAGCTTATTCTGCCCAAAAACTGAGTAAGGAGGCGGCTGTATAGTATATTGTGTAAGTTGTTTTACAAGAAAGTAGAAGCCGAAGACAGCCGTTTGTGGGCAGGTGGACGAAGACTTTTTGAGACCACGACCCTCTGAGGACAATTATTTAGCCTGTGGCGACCCCTGTAGGAGGGATGTAGTATTACATGGGGGTATAATGGCAGCAGGGTTATGTTATGCATGGTACAGGGTCTCTTCTAGAATTTCCCACCTGCGATCAGCCCCGCTGTACGTCATAGTAATGAGCTGCGATATAAATGACACTAACCACAGGTGCTACATGACAAAAGAAGAGAAACTTACCTCATGTTTATTTGTAATATGTGTGTCTTAATATTGGGGCTGTGGTCACCATGTTACCATCATCCAAATCCATATTACAGCAGAATGGAGCCAGGAAACTTAAAGGGGTTGGCCACTTTACCTCATGTTTTTGTAATGTGTGTGTAAGTGTGTGGGGGCAGGGTATTAGGTTATTTACCAATATACATCTATTAATGGTTCTGCTTCGCTTTCCTGATATGTAAAGTGACGTCTCCTGTCTTTTACCTCATCAGCCGGACATTCCTGACCATAAAATGGCGGCAAATGCAGCGTCATGTGATCTCTAACTGTGCATGAGCAATCGCTCTGCCAGGACCTAAATCTTATATTCATGAATACAATCTTAGGGTCCTGACACGGCGATTGCTCATGGACATAGAGATCACATGACCCTCCGTCTGTTGCCATTTTATGGACATGAATGTCTGACTGATGAGGTAAAAGACAGGAGACGTCACTTTACATATCAGGAAAGCGAAGCAGAACCATTAATAGATGTATACATAAATTACCTCATATCCTGCCCCCCCACACACATTACAAAAAACATGAGGTAAAGTGGCCAACCCCTTTAAGTTTTCAGGCTGGAATATGGATTTGGATGATGGTAACATGGTGACCACAGCCCCAATATTAAGACATCCATTTCAGAAAAGCTTCCACTCATCGCGTCTTTTCAATTTGAAATGTTTATTCCACCTCCAAGGTGCAGGAGGAGATGTTTCAGCCATGTAATCTAACTATATCGCCAAACCTCCGAAACGTGACCAATTCTGGAAGCTAATAGCTCTCCTATAAACCAATGATCTGACCATGAAAGGCACAGGTGTGGCAGGTCCTCTGGGGATCCAGCATTTCCCTGCTCTGGGTTATGTACAGCACCAGAAGCAATCACTAGGCCTCAGGCCTCCACATTATACTACTATATACTACATCACATCCATAAGTGCCAGATTATCGTGGGCCCAAGACTGTAAAGTGACCGTGATCTGCACTCGTGGATTAGGGCGGCCCAGGCTTTCTAGGGGACACGTGGCCATCTAAACAACCCAACAAAACGCTGTGAAGAGAAAATAAAAAGATAAGGTCCTCCAGCCCCGAAATTCTCATCCATATATACAGGACATCCATGAATACACATCTCCTTTCAGGACTTTTGATACTGAAGCTGAAACTGCAGAAGCGAAAGCCAACAGAAGGGAACCTCAGAGGCGTAACTGGAGTCCTCTGAGCCCCGGGGCAAAATTCACAATGGGGCCCCCCTCATTATGCCCAAAAAAGCATTGAACTCTACTCCCCCATTCTAACTGTAAATCTGGTGGCAGATGAAGCCCTTAATAAGAGAATTTCTCCTTTTCTTTACTCTTTCCATCAACTTTCAGCCATTACTGGTCTCTGGAGATTTAGCAACACAAAATTTTTTTGAAACATCAAAATGCCAACTCGATACTGTTCACTGCAGCCAATATATGGTGCCCCCCAAAATAGCCAATAAAGTAACGTGGGCCCAGCCACATGGGAATTTAGTAATATTGACCCCTACAGTAGCCTTTACTAAGATCCCCCCACAATAGCCATCGGTACACCCCCCCCCCCCACACACACACATCGGTATCCCCTACGCTTTAGTGAGGGTTCCCACTGTAGACAGTAGTTATAACTCCCCACAGTAGGCATTAAGTAATATTGCCCCCCTACAGTAGCCTTTAATAATAACCCACGGGCCCCCATGATCCAGTCATAGTCAACTTTTGGTGGTCTCTCCAATGGTTTAGAGCAGGGGTAGGGAACCTATGGCTCAGGAGCCAGATGAGGCTCTTTTGATTGCTGCCTTTGGCTCACAGACAAATCTTCAATAAATAGTGATCAGCGCTGTGTCTGTCTAAGATATACATAGTGCTGATCAGAGGGGCATGTGCTGTGGCTACTATCTCTTGGGAGTCAGGGGCTGTGGCTACCTATCTACTCGGGGGCCATGTGCTGTGGCTACCTATCTACTCGGGGGCATGTGCTGTGGCTACCTATCTACTCGGGGGCCATGTGCTGTGGCTACCTATCTACTCGGTGGCCATGTGCTGTGGCTACCTATCTACTCGGGGGCATGTGCTGTGGCTACCTATCTACTCGGGGGCATGTGCTGTGGCTACCTATCTACTCAGGGGCCATGTGCTGTGGCTACCTATCTACTTGGGGGCCATGTGCTGTGGCTACCTATCTACTCGGGGGCCATGTGCTGTGGCTACCTATCTACTCGGGGGCATGTGCTGTGGATACCTATCTACTCGGGGGCATGTGCTGTGGCTACCTATCTCTTGGGGGTCATGTGCTGTGGCTACCTATCTACTGGGGGGCCATGTGCTGTGGCTACCTATCTACTCGGGGGCATGTGCTGTGGCTACCTATCTACTCGGGGGCATGTGCTGTGGCTACCTATCTACTCGGGGGCCATGTGCTGTGGCTACCTATCTACTCGGGGGCATGTGCTGTGGCTACCTATCTACTCGGGGGCATAAGCTGTGGCTACCTATCTACTCAGGGGCCATGTGCTGTGGCTACCTATCTACTTGGGGGCCATGTGCTGTGGCTACCTATCTACTCGGGGGCCATGTGCTGTGGCTACCTATCTACTCGGGGGCCATGTGCTGTGGCTACCTATCTACTCGGGGGCATGTGCTGTGGATACCTATCTACTCGGGGGCATGTGCTGTGGCTACCTATCTCTTGGGGGTCATGTGCTGTGGCTACCTATCTACTCGGGGGCCATGTGCTGTGGCTACCTATCTACTCGGGGGCATGTGCTGTGGCTACCTATCTACTCGGGGGCATGTGCTGTGGCTACCTATCTACTCAGGGGCATGTGCTTTGGCTACCTATCTCTTGGGGGTCATGTGCAGGGGCTACCTATCTACTGGGGGGCATGTGCTATTGCACGGCTCTCAAGGAATTACATTTTAAAACATTTGGCGTTAATGGCTCTCTCAGCCAAAAAGGTTCCTGACCCCTGGTTTAGAGTTTTTAGATAATGTGACATTTAGTGAATAACAACAGTAGTATGACAAAACTTCATGCATAGAAACGATATTATAACTAAATGCGGAAATTACATGGATAAAACACCAAAATCAAACTTTCTTCATAGATACAGCACTGGAACCACGATTTCTTCATAGATACAGGATCAGAACCAACACTAGGTTCTTATTCCTAAAATATTTTATTTCTGACTTACTAAAATAATTTTAGGATCAATGTAATTTTAGGATACTTTTACAGTTATAAACCCTGTATGATTCTCAATGTGCCGTGTACCCCAGGGGGACCCTCCATATCTGTAAGTTGTACATGTATGACAATAATTATTTGGCTAAATTAAGGGTTGATCTTTTTCCAACATAGAATGAGAGCTCCACCTGCTGGTCACTATGAGGTATAACATCCTAAAAAACAATTTCCATCTCCATAATGTACAGGACTATTGTACAGAGCGTGAGATTATAAGCCCATCAATGCCCACTTGGTGTGGAGGAGGCTTAAAGGGTGAAATAATTGCAATTCCGTACAGTGCGCCAGAATTTCAGGGCTAATACACCAGAAAACTGTCCTACAAGCACTGATAATATCTCCCTCATAATATCTACCGTATTTTTTGGACTATAAGGCGCAGAAAAAATCCTTTGATTTTCTCAGAAATCAAAGGTGCGCCTTATAGTCCAATGTGCCTTATATATGAACCATACTTACAGACAACAGCTGCCTTGTACTGTGCACAGGTCTGCCACCTGCTGGTCATTCATCCTTATAATCAGGTGCGCCTTATAGTCCAGTGCGCCTTATATATGAACCTACTTACAGACAACAGCTGCCTTGTACTGTGCACAGGTCTGCCACCTGCTGGTCATTCATCCTTATAATCTGGTGCGCCTTATACTCCAGTGCGCCGTATATATGATCCGTACTTACAGACAACAGCTGCCTTGTACTGTGCACAGGTCTGCCACCTGCTGGTCATTCATCCTTATAATCCGGTGCGCCTTATAGTCCAGTGCGCCTTATATATGAACCGTACTTACAGACAACAGCTGCCTTGTACTGTGCACAGGTCTGCCACCTGCTGGTCATTCATCCTTATAACCAGGTGCGCCTTATATGTGAACCTAGACATTTAACAGGCATTTATTGATGGTGCGCCTTATAATCCAGTGCGCCTTACAGTCCGGTGCGCCTCATATCCCGAAAAATATATAAAATAAGGTTGTAATTAAAACACAAAATATAACTAAAAACAAGTAAGTTACCTGTCAACATCAACAAGTTATACAATACAATTCATATGGAGTCAGATTATAGATAGATAGATAACTATCTGTAGTAGCTGCCGCTGCTCTTCACAAAATAGAAAAGGTTAAGAAAAAAATCATAAACAAAAGACAGAAATTTTATTGTGAGTAATCAAAAAGTAAAGTAATAGAAGCATTTTCAAAGCAAATATTCAACAGCACAGACATATAACACAGATTAACGGAACGATTCCCCCACTCCTTATTCTGGAGCCTTTTGCTATATGACACATATGATAGCAGTATATTTATACGTATGTGTGTGTATATATATATATACACACAGGCAGTCCCCGGGTTACATACAAGATAGGGTCTGTAGGTTTGTTCTTAAGTTGAGTTTGTGGGGGTCATTTACTAAGGGCCTGATTCGCGTTTTCCCCGAATATTTCCGATTTGCGCCGATTTCCCCTGTGTTGCCCCCGGGATTTTGGCGCACGCGATCGGATTGTGGCGCATCGGCACCGGCATGCGCGCAACGGAAATCGGGGGGCGTGGCCGAACGAAAAACCTGACGTATTCGGAAAAACCGCCGCATTTAAAAACGGAAAATGTGTCGCTCGGGACGCACTTACCTTCACTCAGCCGGCCTCGGTGAATTCCGGTGCGTTCAGCTGCTTTTCAGTGCAGCAGCGCCACCTGGTGGACGGCGGAGGAACTCCACCGCAGAGAACGCGCCGCTGGATCGCGAATGGGCCGGGTAAGTAAATCTGCCCCTGTATGTAAGTCGGAACTGTATATTTTATCATTGTAATCCCAGCCCGGACTTTTTTGGTCTCTGTGACAATTGGATTTTAAAAATGTTGAGTTGTCATAAGAATCAGGAATAACACTAAAGCTTCATTACAAACACATTTAATAACTGCTATAGCTGATCATTGTAGCCTAGGACTTACGTACAATAAATTACCAATATCCAGAGGTCTGTTTGTAACTAGGGGTCGTATGTAAGTCGAGTGTTCTTAAGTAGGGGACTGCCTGTATAATGATAGCCGTACACACAGATATTCTTGAGACATCTTTCCTCTACCGGTCCTCCCAACAAGCCTCCTGTCTTCTCCGGCTATCCTATACATTTTCCCATAGTGACCTGATGACAAATGGAGATTATCCTGGGGGACAAGGTAAACACCTGGAGATGGCTAAATAAAGTAATTTAGAGAATTCCTTATATTTACTTAGTGCAGATTTAGACAAAAGTTTTTATACTTTCCAGTTGTTCTTCAAACTTTTTAAAAATTTTTTTAACTGCCCTTAATGTCATGAAAAAAAAAAAAGAAAAAAATTTTATGGTAAGAAGAAATTATGGCCCTTAACCCCTTAACGGTCACTCATCAGTTGCGGCTGTTAACCCATCGATCTGTTGCTATGAAAGCCTCGGGTCTTTGTATAGCAGCTGATTATTCATTACAATGTGCCAGGGACATGATCAGTAAAATCCATAGACACGGCCATAATGTAGTATGGGAGTGTATGATCAATCAGGCATCCTAGGGTTAAAGTACCCTAGGGGTCTGAAAAATAGTAAAAAAAAAAAAAAAACTAAAAATTGAAATCGCACCCCTTTCCCTAGAACTGATATAAAAAAACGGTAAAAATCATAAACATGTTTAGGTATCGTCGCATCCTAAAATGTCAGATCAAAATATAAGAACGGTTATTCCTTGCGTTTAACCCCGTAACGGAAAATAGCGGCTAAATTCGAAAATGCCATTTTGCAAGAAATAAAAAAATGTAATAGAAAATGATCAAAATGCCGCACAGTCCTCAAAATGGTAGCATTGAAAATATCATCTCATCTCGCAAAAAATGACTCCACCCACAGCGCCGGGCACCGAAGTATGAAAAAGTAATTAGCATCAGAAGACGGCAAAATGAAGAATTTTTTTTGTTCAGGAGGTTTTAATTTTTGCAAATGTATGAAAACATTATAAAACCTATACAAATTTGGTATCCCCATAATCGTAGCGACCCAAAGGATAAAGCAGACCTGTCATTTGTGGCGCTCAGTGAAAGCCGTAAAATCCAAGTCCACAAGAAAACAGCGCAAATGCGTTTTTTCACCAATTTCACAGCATTTGGAATTTTTTTCCTGCTTCCCAGTACACGGCATGGAATATTCAATACCATCACTATGATGTGCAATTTGTTAGGCAGAAAACCATCACACAGCTCTGTACATGGAAAAATACTGAAGTGATAGATTTATGAAGGAAGGTGGGGAGTGAAAAATGGAAAAACGCAAAAACAAAAAAGGGTCATGAAGGGGTTAAACTGCTATGTACGAAAATTTGTAAAAAAAAAAAAAATGCCCTGGTCACTAAAGCCTTTTCAGGCCTCATCATTAAGGGGTTTATACAAAATAAAACTCCGATGTGATGTCCCCGTTCTGATAGGATGAGGCTACGCACAAACTCGCACACTTTTCCGGGGCTTCTATTTTTTTTGGGGGGGCAATTACAAGAGCTAAACGCTGGTCTGGGGGGTTGTATTTCACCTCCCTGAATGAGGAGACGGTTCTGTAGCTTTTTGTTTGGAACTCCTGGACCCCAAAGCAAAGTCCGAAACAAACCCCCCCCCCCACCCCCCCCCCAGCTAAATCCATCAGATGTCTCTCTGGACAAACGACAGCTCATAGTCCATGGGGGAATTCAGGAATCCCGCCAGTCTCGGTACAACATCGGTCTCCTCTAATCCAGTCGGAGAAGTCAGTGTAAAGCTTTGCAGGATGGTGGTGAGAAAGAGAAAGAGCTCCATCCGGGCCAAACCCTCTCCTGGACACATCCTCCTCCCTGGAAGGAAATAGGAATGAAAAATTTGGGTTATAAAATCATAAAAAGCCAAATATAGGAGCAGATTTATCAAGCTGTCTGAAAGTCAGAATATTTCTAGTTGCCCATGGCAACCAATCACAGCTCCCCTTTAAAATATTCATGAGCACTGGTAAAATGAAAGCTGAGTTGTGATTGGTTGCCATGGGCAACTAGAAATATTCTGACTTTCAGACAGCTTGATAAATCTGCCACATTGGGGGTCATTTACTAAGGGCCCGATTCGCGGTTTCCCGACGTGTTACCTGAGTATTTCCGATTTGCGCCGATTTTCCCTGTATTGCCCCGGGTTTTTGGTGCACGCGATCGGATTGTGGTGCATCGGCGCTGGCATGCGCGCGACGGAAATTGGGGGGCGTGGCCGAACGAAAACCCGACGTATTCGGAAAAAACGCCGCATTTAAAAAAAGGAAATTGTGTCGCGGAGCTTGCGCTTACCCTCACTCAGCCGGCCTCGGTGTATTGAAGCGCGTTCCGATGCTTTTCAGCGCGGCAGCACCACCTGGTGGACGGCGGAGGAACTGCCTTAGTAAATCCACCGCAGAGAAGGCGCCGCTGGATCGCGAATGGGCCGGGTAAGTAAATCTGCCCCATTGTCTCTCTGGAGGATACGTAGGCGATCCGTGAAAATGCATCTACAGGAAGAATGTTATAGAGCAGAAGGAGAGGAACAGAGATCTATCGGGTTGCAATTTCTATGTTTCCTGTATCTCTCTGATTTTACTATGTCATGAAGGCGGGCCCACAAGTGATTGACAGCGGATTGTCTGGGACATAAAGAAGGCAGAGACTTGTATTGTCAATTCTACATTTAAGTTACAACAAATTCCACAAATTATGTAGTACATTGACTCTGCTCCTCCTGTTCTATAACATCCTATCTGCAAAGTACTCAGCATTTTCCACCTGGCCGGTTCTCATAAAAATATACATTCCACTTTATCGAGAAGAGCTTGAAAACTACAGTAAATCAGAGCATTATTACATTTGTTAAATGTTAAAGAGAACCCGTCATGCAAAATAACCCCCCTAATCCAAATATATTTTCATAAATTGCCATTAGAGAGCATTGCCTCTATCCCTTCATTGTCCCTCTTCATGCCTTAAGCAATGAGGTCCTAAAGCTGTATGCAAATGACCTGTGAAATGTCCAATGGGTCATTAGCATATTCAAGCTGTCCAGCTTATTCATGAGTGGGAAGCACAGCCACACCCCCAGTGCTTGACTGACAGCTGCTCCATGTAATGGCTGCTCCATGTGCTGGTGGCCACGCCCCCTGCAGCCTGTGTGTATGTGTATGTGAAAGATACAACAGCTCCAGGATGCAGCCATGTTATAGCAGCACAGGTCAGGTACTTGTGTAGCTGATGTCTGTGTCTCTGTGTATAGAAGGATATAGCATGTCAGCAGATAAAGCATAGACACTAGCAATGCTTTACTATACATTACACACAGACATGAGCAGGGGGAGGAGAGGGGAGGGGGAAGAGCAGTGACATCACTGCCTCTAACCATGTGACCAGCCTCATTTACATAATAAAGAATAGAAGAATAGAGGTGACAGGACAAGTGACACAGACCTGATGACAGGTGTCCTTTAACCCCTTCCCGACATTTGACGTAATAGTACTGCATCGCGGGAGGTGCGTTCCCGCAAAATGCAGTACTATTACGTCAAGCTTCTGGCCCCGGCTCCTGAGCGGAGCCGGGGCCAGAAGCTGCGGGTGTCGGCTATATGTTATAGCTGACACCCGCCTCTAACACCCGCGATTGGAGATTTCTCCGATCGCGGGTGTTAACCCCTAACACGCCGCGGTCGCGCTGACCGCGGTGTGTTAGAGGCATTTAAAGCTATTTAAAGTTGAATCGGACCCCCCCGCGGCGCTTACCGGGGGGGTCCGCTCCTCCGATCGCAGCCCCGGGACTGCCGGTGCCCGGGGCTGCGCGATCCTCCTCTCGGTGCCGGGTCCCTGCCTCCTGGCAGGACCCGGCTGTAAGACACTGGGCATGCGCAGCATGCTCAGTGTCTTACATTACACAGTGCAATACATCTGTATTGCACTGTGTAACCTGTAAAAAAGCTTGAACAAGTGATCAGAAGATCACTTGTTCAAGCTTAGATGTCAGTAACTGTAAGAAAAGGAAAAATAAATAAATAAAGGTTTTTTACAGTAAAAATAAATAATAAAAGAAAGTGAAAGTCCCCCCAAACATTTCCATTTCCCTTTACACAAGTAATAAAGTATAAAAAAACACTAAATCACGAAAAAACCCCACTTATTTGGTATCGCCGCGTCCGTAACAATCTGTACAATAAATCCTAATCATAATTGGACCCGCTCGGTGAACGTGGTAAAAAAAAACAACCAAAAACTTGCCAAAAATCAAAACTTTTTATCAAATTGCTTTACAAAAAATGTTCTAAAAAGTGATCCGAAAAAGTTACAAGCACCAAAATGATACCAATAAAAAGAGCAACTTGTCACGCAAAAAATAAGCTTACAACCAGCTCCGTAAACCAAAAAATACTATAATTATGCCACTATAAAAATGGCAATACTAAAACAAATGCAATTTTTTCTATTCTAGTTTTCCTTCAATAAAATTGGACAAATAAAAATAAAACTATATAAATGAGGTATCACCGTAATCGTAGTGATCCGTAGAATAAAGATAATATATTATTGTTATGCTACCATGAACAACCCCCCCAAAAAATGCTATAAATCCAAAACAAGAATTGATGATTTTATTTTCCTCCACACGTAAAAAGTTAATAAAATTTCTTCAATAAGCTAAAAACCCACTAAAATTACGTTTTTTTTACAGTGCATCTCGTCTCGCAAAAAATAAGCCCTTATTTGTCTAAATTGCTTAAAAAATAAATAAAGATTGTATAGCCTATTCCCAACGAGCGTTGTTATAGAACGGTGCGGCGGGTAGTGACTTTCCAACACCGGTCAGGGTAAGACGGCGGCTGTTCCTCACAGCCATCCATCCTGCCCCATGGACCAGAAGGGTTACGTTCCCCCCACACACCCCCAGTTTATTATCGCTACTGGCTCATCAATTCAGACGAGCCGATAGCAGTGAATTTACTTATGACGTCAGTAATACCGGTCACCATGTCTATAGACACGGTGATCGGGGCAGGGTGGCGGCTGTTCCTGACAGCCACCAGTTTTGCCTTGCGGTCCAGAGGGGTTTTGTTGCCCCCCTCTGTCCATGTTTGCCGCTATTTGCTGGTCGATTTGGTCCAGCCAAAAGCAGCAATATTCGTCACAATGGGCATCGCTAGGGTGAATAAGAGCAACACTTGGCTATAATTTCCCTACTAAAACGAAGATTTGGTACAAAAGCACTGGCCGTACACATTGTACAGATTATGGTGTACAACTCTTACGAGCTGTTCCAATGTGCAGGTCCTGCCGTATCATTTCTCCGTTTTCAAGAGGAAGATATTAGGAAACTAATATTGGGACAAGAAGGACGGGGCCCCAGTACCTCTGGTTTAGATGTTCCTGTATTTTGTCAGGGCAGCATTTTCCCGGTGAATTCTGCTGTTTCTAATGGTAGGACTCAATAAAGAGTCTGTTCCAAAAGAGAAGTTAGGATGGACACTACATACTACTAAGAGACCTGCGACACCTCCAGAGTGACAAAAGTTTAGTTGGTCCCCTGGTATATTCTACCTCCTTATACACTAGACATTCACAATTCACGCCCAACCTATTGTGAATTAATTTCGGTAAAATGAATAATTGTAACAACTGTTATGTCCCGTTGCTCCCTATACCCCTCCATTATTTCATAAGGGGCGCCACATAACGGGCACTGAACTTTCCAGAAATAATTGCAATTTCCATCTTGGACTCCATTGCACATCGTATTTGGAAACCACCTGTATGTTCAAAATGCTCATTACACTACACTACACTACACCACATATTACACCTTGCTATATTCCCCAAGGGGTGTACATTCAACAATTAGGGTCACTTTTCGGGTTTTCCTCTATTTTGGTACCACTACGGCTCTCCAAATGTATCCTGACACATGTGAAGGATTTCTTACAAATTTGGCCTCTAAAAGACAAACATCCCTCTTTTCCTCTACCGTGCGCCCAGAAAGTATTTTATATGCACATGTGGGGTACTTCTACACTCGGGAGAAATAGTTTTACACCTTTTTCGGGGTTATTTAATATATTATCCCTTGTGGCTTACATAAATTAGGGGTAAAGTGACATTTATAGGAAAATTTTCACCTTTTTAATGATTCGGGCCTAATTGGATCATTCACCTATAGGGGCAAATACATATATTACACATTGCAAAATTCTCTAAGGGGTGTGCATTCAAAGATTAGGGACACCTTTCGGATTCTTATCTGTTTTATACCACTAGGGTTCTCCAAATGCATGTCAAACATTTCTGTCAAATTTGGCTTCTAAAAGGCAAACATTCCCCTTTCCTTTTACTGTGCGCCCATACAACATTTTATATACACATGTGGGGTACTTCTACACTCGAGAGAAATAGGTTCACACATTTTGAGGGGTTATTACATTTTTTTATCCCTTGTGGCTATATAAAATTAGGAGTAAAATGACCTTTATAAGAAAATGTTCACCTTTTATCTATTTAAGTCCTAATTAAATCAAAAACCTTTACGGACAAATACACATATTACACCTTGCTAAATTCTCTAAGGGGTGTGCTTTCCAAAATGGTGACACTTGTTGGGGTTCCGCTCTGTTTTGGTACCACTACGGCTCTCTAAATGCATCCTGACACATGTAAAGGATGTCTGTCAAATTTGGCTTCTAAAAGGCCAACGCCCCTCTTTCCCTTCTGAGCTTCACTGCGTACCCATACAACATTTTATTTGCATGTGTGGGGCAATTTTATACTCGGGAGAAATGCTAGTACACATTTTTTGGGGTTGTTTCATCTTTAATGCCTTATGGGATACAAAAATTAGCCGTAAAAGTGACTTTTTTGGGAAAATGTTCACCTTTTTCCTTTTAGGGACCTAATTGAAGCAAACACCTGTAGGGGTAAATACACATATTACACCTTGCTGAATTCTCCAAAGGGTGCACTTTCCAAAATGGTGACACTTGTTGGGGTTCCCCTCTATTTTGGTACCACTAGGGCTCTCCAAATGCATCCTGACACATGTAAAGGATGATTGTCAAATCTGGCTTCTAAAAGGCCAAAGCCCCTCTTTCCCTTCTGAGCCTTACTGTGTACCCATACAACACTTTATATGCAAAAGTGGTGCAGTTCTGTGCTTAGGAGAAATAGTTTTACACATTTATGGGGTTGTTTAATCTTTTATCCCTTGTGGCTTACAAAAATTTGGGGTAAAAGTGACTTTTTTGAGAAAATTTTCACCTTTTTTCCCTTTTGGGGCCTAATTGAATCAAACACCGGTTGGGGAAAATACACAAATTACACGTTGCTAAACTCTCCAAGGGGTGTACTTTCCAAAATGGTGTCTCATGTTGGGGCTTTCCTCTGTTTTGGTACCACTATGGCTCTCCAAATGCATCCTGACACATGTAAACTTTTTCAGCCATATTTGCCCTGCAAAAACGAAACAACGCTCTTTCCATTCCAAGTGCCCCCCTGTGTCCGTACAGCAGGGTACAGTGACAAAATGGGTATTGGCATGCTCAGGAGGAATTGCCCTAAACATTGTAAAATGCATTTTCCTTTTTAACCCATTGTGAAGGTGCAAATTTTAGTGTTCAATGAATCTATAGTAAGATAAAATTACATTTCTCTAATTTCACTTTCATTTATCTTTCACGCTCATGAAACGCTCAAAGGGTTAACAAAATTCCCAAAGGTTGTTTTGAATATTTTGAGGGGTGTAGTTTCTAAAATGGTGTCATTTGTGGGGGGTTTCTGTCATGTGGGCCTTATAAAGTCACTTCTAACTAAATTGACCCTCCAAAAGTAGGTTTTGATGATTTTCGTGAAAATCTGAAAAATTGCACCTAAAGTTATAAGCCTCCTAACATCCGAAATAAAGGAAAAGATGTATGAAAAATGAAGCCAAGTTAAAGCAGACATATGGAAAATGTTAGTTATCAAGTTATTTTAGTGATATGACCAACTTTCCAAAAAGTAGAAAATTTTGAATTTGGAAAACATTGTTTTTTTCAAAATTTTTGCCAAATTTCCATTTATTTCATAAATAAATACTAAATATATTTATTAAATTTCTCAACCAGCATGAAGTACAATGTGTCACGAAAAAACAATCTCAAAATCAACTGGATATGTTAAAGCGTTCCAAATTTATAACCACTTAAATAGACACATGTCAGATTTTAAAAAATGGTCCGTGTCAGGAAGGTGAAAAGTGGCTTCAGCGTTAAGGGGTTAAATACATGGCTCGGTGGGGGCATTGGCCTACCAGGTATAGCACAATACCAGGAAGCCACGAGGCTGTGGACAACATCCCCAGGTATAAGATGGCTAAGTATTCAGCATCAAGCAGACGTATATAAGACTTACCTCTGCGGTCCCTCCAGGTGTCCCGCTGCGCCGTCTCTCCGTTACCCTGTTTATTTACAGGAGCTCGGAAGCTGAGCCACACCCACTTGTCACCATTCCCTACGCTGTATCATGCGTTGAGACAGGGGCGGCTTCAGGTTTCAGTAGCCCCTTGGTGGCAGAGCCTCTGTGGGCCCCTTTACAGTGAACTCAGGTAGCGGCATCAACAATTCAGAAACTAAAACAGTCTCCTGTTCCCTAAAATTTTCCCAAGTTTTTAGAACCAAGCAACCCCCTCATGCCCTATTACACCCTCACACCTCATTAGATACAGCCCCCCTCACCCCTATGGATTCCTTATGTACAGAGGGCCCCACAGCAGCACTGGGCCCCAGCACTTGCCCAGGAATGCCCAGTGCTGGCGCCGACCCTGCGCCGAGATACAGGGACAGGTGGGCGTGGTCGACCACCTTGGCCGGTCAGAAGGTGCAGCTTTCATGTTTATTTACAGGGGGACAGCGAGAAAGCGCCGCGGGACACCTGGAGGGAACGCAGAGGTAAAGTAAATGCCCCCTCCTGGCCACATATTTTGTTTCAGCTCTTTAATAACCCTTTAAATAAATTAGCAAAAATATCTATATTTCTGTTGGGGACAAAGTGTACAAAAATGAGCAGAGAAAAGAACTTTTTTGATCTTACCAATTGGCTGCAATGAAACAGAGTGAAAAATTTAAAGGGGTCTGAAATTTTGGAGGATGTGGTACATGGCCATGTGAATGAGGCCTAGTTAGGGTTAATATCCTGAGTAGTGAGTGTCTGATATATGACATGTATCTCCGCTCCTGGAAGGACTTACCTGCTGAGAACGCCATCATTGCATCGCTGTTCTTAAACTTCCCATTCTCATCCAAGAAATGGTTCGGATTAAACTTCCACGGAGAAGCAAATTGTTTGGGGTCTCGATGAACGGTGCAGAGTAAGGGGTAAATCTCTGTGCCCTGAGAAATAAAACAGATCTCTAATACCTGGGCTCAGTTCTATGTTGTGGTGAGTAATTTTTCTACAAAAAATTCTATCCTGATCTTTGTAGGTTTTCCAGAAATTGCCATTGATCAGATACTGTGGGTGGAATTTAAAGGGGTTGTCCACTTTCAGCAAATATCTGATATGGTTTGTGTAAGGAAAAATTATAAAATCTGTATCAATTCCTTACGGTTTTCTAGATCTCTGCTTGCTGTCCCACTGTAGAAAGCTTCTTTGTTGTGATGGACATGCAGGTACAAAGAAAATTTCTATAGAATGACAGCAAGCAGAGATCTAGAAAACTATAAGGAATTGATACAGAAAATATATTGGAAAATTGTAAAATTTTTCCTCCCACAAACCATATAAAATATTTGCTGAAAGTGGACGACCCCTTTAACAACGTCTTAGGTTCTGCCGGTCTCTAGCTGGAAAACGCTGGTGATTTTCTGCGCCGGATTTATCAATGTTACAATGAATTCTGGTGCAGTATAAGACTGTCAGTTCCTACTTGAGACCTACATATTGGGGGTCATTTACTAAGGGCCCGATTCGCGTTTTCCCGACGTGTTACCCGAATATTTCCGATTTGCGCCGATTTTACCTTCATAAATCCCGTCCGGTCCCGAATCCTGTGCAGAGAACGCGCCGCTGGATCGCAAATGGGCCGGGTAAGTAAATCTGGCCCATTGTGCGCCACAATTTTTGGCACACGGAGGGTTCCCTGCAAGCCACGCCCCTTTCTTGCCACACCCATTTGCTGAAGGTCACGCCCCCTTAGTGGGACAAGTTGGAAAAGTGCCAAAAAAGGGTCGAAAAGCCTTGATATCTGTGGCACACGGCACTTTTTTTTTTTTTTGGTGCAGTACCACCAGAATTCTGGCGCATGTGCGTTACTAAATTTCCCCCTGAATGTAAACATTGTAACTTTCTAGGGAATGTTTTTACCAATATGGTGGCTGGGCTTCCCTTTACCTGAAGGACTCCCTCAGCATTTATCTAACATGACAAAGGCTAAAGAGCGTTTCCACTTATTCCTTACCTTCGGTATCTCATAACCTCTAAATTGGACATCTCTGGTTACCATATGTGGCACGTTCAAAGGGGCAACATCACAAAACCTCTGGATCTCGTTGATCACTGCCTGGGTGTAAGGCATGTGCAGCCGGTCATCATAATTAGGCTCTCGATCTCGTCCGATCACGTGATCGATCTCGTTATGGAGTTTAGCTGTAAATAAAGGTTTCAAACTTTATAGATATTGGGAAGAGACAACATCAATGGGGCAGATTTACTTACCCGGTCCATTCGCGATCCAGCGGCGCGTTCTCTGTGGTGGATTCGGGTCCGGCCGGGATTTAATAAAGTAGTTCTTCCGCCGTCCACCAGGTGGCGCTGCTGCGCTGAAAAGCATCTGAACGTGCTGGAGTTCACCGGCTCGGGCTGAGTGAAGGTAAGCGCGTCCCGAGCGACACATTTTCCGTTCTTAAATGGGGCGGTTTTTCCGAATACGTTGGGTTTTCGTTCGGCCACGACCCCCGATTTCCATCGCGCGCATGCCAGCGCGCCACAATCCGATCGCGTGCGCCAAAATCCCGGGGCAATTCAGGTACAATCGGCGCAAATCGGAAATATTCGGGTAACACGTCGGGAAAACGCGAATCGGGCCCTTAGTAAATGACCCCCAATATCTTTAATTGGGACAATGGATTAAGATGTGGCCTTCCTTACTTATTATCTTGGCTGGACATGCGCAGAACGCCGCTTCTCAGACAAGTGTGCGCATCTACCAGTGCATCGGTAGGCAGAACGCAAGAGGCTACTGGGGCGTGGAGTAGCCGCACCGTGTAGCTTCAGCTCCAGCTACTCCACGCCGCAGTAGCCTCTTTAAGAAATTTAAATATTGGGGGAATTTAAATTTTAAAAAGTTCTGGGCCACGAAAGAATTACCCCTAAAAAGGGCAATACTACTCTACATTAGAGGAACCTGACACCGGATCTGCCTTAACAGGTAGATCCGTGGTGGTATGTTCCTTTAAATCTGCCCCAGTCTGCTGCAACAAAGATTTAGATGCCCTTAAAAAATCCCTTCAAATAAGAACTACAGTACATCAGATTCCACCAATCACTTACCCTGTATTTCAGGATGTTTCAGTAAGGTAAGTAGTCCATATTTCAGGGTGGTGCTGACTATTTCTGATCCGGCTATCAACAGGTTGTGGGTTATTATCAGGAGGTTCTTTAAATGGAATTCTGTATTGGGATCGTTCTTCTCCTGGGGATAAGTGGGAAACATGATCTTTATAGAGAATTTTTAGCACTAGTTGCAGAGACTTTACGGCTTTCTCGCTCACGAAACGCGGCTTCATCTTCTGTTCGTATAAAATACCTCTTCCATCTTGATGAGGAAGCTGTCGATGAAATGTCGGGGAGCGCTGGGATCCAGGGACTCCTGGCAGGCCTTTACCCTCTCATATATAAACTCGATCATCTCATCTAAAAGCTGAGTTATCCTCTGGTGAGGTCCTGGAAAGTGCTTGGTAAGAGGGAGAACGCTCAGCAGCTGTAGAGTTATGATACAGAAAAAAATTAGGAGACGAATTCCTTGTAGCGTAGACTTAAATCTACTACCAGAATCAAAGGATGTAAACCAAGCACACCTACATGCTGGTGCGTGGCCCCATTGGCAGGATCCACTCATATTTTAGCTCCTTATGACCTGGTTTTGACAAAAATGGATTTTAAAAATTATGCTAATTAGCTTGAGGGGCTCTGAGCTGCATTGTTCTGTCTGAAGCCCCTCAAGTTCATTTGCATATTTTTTTTCCCCAGACCTGGAAAAACACTTCCCTGGAGCTAAGGGACAAATTTCTCCAGTTTGGTTACTGACCAAAAGTGACTGACAATTACATAAGCAAAGCAGCCAATAACAGATACCTGGGTACCACTAGTTGTCATCTGCAGCCCACAACTGAAGATCCTACATCCTACATTTCCAGGCAACACCAACCTATTCCTCATAAAGATACAAGACTAAAAGAAACATTCCCAGTCCCTCCTCTCCTTTACTTCTGGCAAGTTTTCCAAGATGGAATAACCCAACAAATCCCCTAAACTACAATGAGGATCAATCATCTTGTGAAGAGCGGAGATGGAGCCTCCAAAGCAGATGGGAATCCACTGCAGAAAAGACTCCAGTTACCTGTGCGCAGGTAGAACCTGTAAAATATAAAGATTCGTTCATAATTCTGAGAAGTTTGGTAAATCTCTCATCCTCGTACTCAAAACGTTCTCCGAATACCATGGAGCAAAGAACGTTAGAGAAAGCGTCCATGAGCTTCTTAGTGGGATCCACAGGACGACCTAGAAGAAAGTGCGACATCTCAATGACACTGTTCACGCATTTTCAGCTTTAACACCAGGATGAAGGATTGTACACCAAGCACACTGACATACTGGTGTGCGCCCCCTCTGGCCACTCTTCTTTTAGATTCTCGTGCCCTTGTTTGGACAAAAACAATCCTTTTACAATTAGGCACAGGCGTTAGTTGAGCCTGGAGACCCTCAGGCTCATTTAGATTATTTTTAAAGCTTTTTTTCTTGCATAAGAAGCTGAAATAAGAGCGGATCCTGCCAGAGAGGGCGCGCACCAGTATGTCAGTGTGTTGGGTTTACAATCCTTCATCCTTGTCCTTTAAATTCCATAATGAAACTGGACATCTGGACATGATTTATCAAGTCTGTAGCCCAGTATGACTATGAGATATGGAGCTGCTCCATGGAAATGGAAGAATTGCCAAGGATGAGACTCAATCATATAGTGATGGCTGTGCATGCACCTTGTATGGTGCCACCTAGTCCTTATGGGTCCATGGAATACATCTATGAGGCATCATATTCTCACTTAAAAGTATTGTGGGTGTCAGACACATATCAATATATTGTCCTTAACTCTTGCGTACCCCGTCTTACCATTAAGCTTTCTAAATTCCTCCACAACACATTGGGCTTCCTTTCGGATCTTCCACTCACTGCTTTTCTTCCCGAATCCAAAATTCTTCATTGTAAAGTTCCTCAAAATATTCCACTGCTTCCCGTTACTCAGAATAAATCCTACAAAATGCAGACAAAGTTGGATGAGTGTTGGCGGATTCTAGTGCCCTGGGAGGGGCTGGAAAGGAGCAGTTTCCCCCCCACCCTTGGGAAACATGTGACCTTTTCAAATATATGAAAACACCCATCACTTGCCTTAGCGACGCCCCCTGCTCCTCTACAGCCAATCCCGAGTGAGGGGAGTTATTCATACATTTGAAAAGGTCACATGGAAGAGCTGTTTCCCAAGGGTGGGGGGGGGGGGGGGACCTGCTCCTTTCCAGCCCCTCCCAATTGGCAACTGCCTAGTCACACAGCAGATGCTAATGAAAGGTACAATATAACATATCTTTTTTTCTGTAAAACCTATTTTTATACAAAAACACTTTGACAGTGTATGTACTATGCTCTGTGGGGACTGGGGAAGTGCTAAAAATGGGTCTCCTGGTGACAGGTTCCCTTTAACTTATCAGAGCTGAATCCCCAATAAAATGTAGAAACATTAAGTAATCTGGGCTCTGGGCTAGGCCACATTATATTCCGGGGTATAATCTGGGCTAGGCCACGTTATATTCCGGGGTATAATCTGGGCTAGGCCACGTTATATCCCGGGGTATAATCTGGGCTAGGCCACGTTATATTCCGGGGTATAATCTGGGCTAGGCCACTTTAGTTTGGGCTGGGGGTGTACCGTGGCCTGTTACACCGGCATGGGGAAAGTTTAAAACATCTTAATAAATTCATTCCGGTGTCTCTTGACTTTGGTCCTGGTGTGGATGACGTCTTTACGTCTTTATCTACCAGTCTTCTGGTGATAAGGCACATAAATCGCTCCCTCACCTTGGGGCGGAGGAGGTGGGAAGCGGGCAAGGAGCAGGAATGGGCCAAAAACCAATGGAGACTATAGCAGAAATCCCTGCCAGTTCAGACCTGCTCTTAGGTCCAAACCCAATCTACTAAGAGGTCGGAGCCCCTCAGTAGATTTGGGCGTCAGACCATTGGCAGAAGGAAGTTTCCCATCCCAGTCCTAATGACTCTCCCTCAGTGTCTTTGGACTTTGGTCCTGGTGTAGACGACTTCTGGTCCCCTGAGGCCCCTGAGGCCTATGTGTGATGTGGTAGTTTGGTCTTGTGATGGAGCAACTAAACTCAGTTGTACCATGAGTTACTGGACAAAGGTTTCTCAGTAATATGGTCGTAGTACCCCTCCTACCTGTTACCAGGATTTTCAGATAAATTGTGAGTCAATGGGGGTCATTTACTAAGGGCCCAATTCGCGTTTTCCCGATGTGTTACCCGAATATTTCCGATTTGCGCCGATTTTCCCTGAATTGCCCCGGGATTTTGGCGCACGTGATCGGATTGTGGCGCATCGGCGCTGGCATGCACGCGACAAAAATCAGGGGGCGTGACCGAACGAAAATTCGACGGATTCGGAAAAACCTCCGCATTTAAAAAAAAAAAAAGTGTCGCTGGACTCGCGCTTACCTTCACCAGGTATAGGCCATTGAACTTCAGTGCATTCTGGGGAACTTCAGCACAGCAGCGACACCTGGTGGACGGCGGAGGAACTACCTTAGTGAATCCTGGCCGGACCCGAATCCTCCGCAGAGAACGCGCCGCTGGATCGCGAACGGACCGGGTAAGTAAATCTGCCCCAATATGTGATGAGAAGTGACAAAGTTTTATCCTTACCATAACCTTGGGTAAATCTCTCCAGTACAGGTACAGGACCTCTGGCACCAAATTCATCCCTTCGATCAACAAGAGCTTCCTTTACAGTCTCATATCCACAGAGAACAACCGCTGGTTTAGAGCCCAAGTAAAGGGTATATACTGACCCATACTGATCCCAAAGCTGAAAAAAGCATAAAGATCTACATTTTTCTTCAATAAAAAACATTTTTTAGAGGGTATTAGAATTTTCGTGCCATCTATAAAGGTGGGATCACGGAGTAAGAGTCTCCTTACAAAGACTTTGCCATTTAATGCCGCCTTACAGGCGTGTGGAGACTTATAGGCATTGATGCTCCACTAGGGCATTCTGGGAAATATGTAAATAATTTTTTACCGGATGGAACAAGGAAAACTAAGCCTATTTTTTTACCCTCTGACCTGAGTCAAAAACTCTCCTGCAGCTAAACATTGTACTGAAGAGACGCAACCACATTGACACAGCGCTGTCAACGGTCAGGAATCTGTTCCTTCTGGAATAGTTATACCGTTTTGGCTTTAATCTGACATAATAATAATAATTCTTTAGTTATATAGCGCACACAGATTACGCAGCGCTGCACAGAGCTTACCAAATCAGTCCCTGTCCCCAGTGGGGCTCACAATCTAATCAATCAACCAGTGTGTTTTGGAGTGTGGGAGGAAACCGGAGGACCCGTAGGAAACCCACGCAAACACAGAGAAAACATACAAACTCTTTGCAGATGTTGACCCTGGGACTTGAACCCAGGTCCCCAGCGCTGCGAGACTGTAATGCTCATTTCATTAGGCTTCCTGAAAGTCATGCTTGATGATAAAGGGGGCTGCCTTACAAGGTAGCAAAAGAGGCGGGGTTTTCATTGTCCCATCCTAGAAAACGTATTTGCATAATTGGGGTCATTTACTAAGGGCCCGATTCGCGTTTTCCCGACGTGTTACCCGAATATTTCCGATTTGCGCCGATTTTCCCTGTATTGCCCCGGGATTTTGGCGCACGCGATCGGATTGTGGTGCATCGGCGCCGGCATGCGCGTGACGGAAATCGGGGGGCGTGGCCGAACGAAAACCCGACGTATTCGGAAAAACCACCGCATTTAAAAACGGAAAATGTGTCGCTTGGGACGCGCTTACCTTCACCTGGTCCGGGTCGGTGAATTTCAGGGCATCCGGATGCTTTTCAGCGCAGCAGCGCCACCTGGTGGACGGCGGAGGAACTACCTTGATGAATCCCGGCCGGACCCGAATCCACCGCAGAGAACGCGCCGCTGGATCGCGAACGGATCGGGTAAGTAAATCTGCCCCATTCTCTATAAAGAAAGTAATTATTTTGATGCTTGGGGGTCTTGGCTCTGACTACCTAGATCACGATTCCCCCTGTGCTTAGTCTTCTCTTAGGCCCATAGAATAATGTATGTAGTAATAAAATTCACGAATGTTTCGGGTGTTTTGTAGACAACAGTAAAACTTATTGGAATGTAACTTGTCAACTAGTTTGACACCGATTACAAATTATCAATTTTAGGTTAAATTTTAATTATGCAATAAATGTTCTTCCTGTAAATAGGTAAATCTAGAATTGTCTGACCTTGAAGAGGGATGGCACCAGCGCCCCCCTCTGGATGTGCAGCAGAGACCCGATCAGGGGCAGGGGAGTGGGTCCTTGAGGAAGGTGACATCTTCTGCTTGTTGTATTCCGACTCATAAAGATGAAGATGCAAATAAGAGCCAGGATCGTCATCCATGTACAGTCCATGGTCCAATACTATGACTAATAGTATGTATAAAGGGGAAGCTTCTACAAGGGTGAGGTGCTCTTAAATTTCTCTTTTCGGATCCAAATCCTAAAAATAAATACATATACATTAGTTTCAATTACAGGGTCTGGGATATTGACCAATAGATCATCAAACAGACACATATTTAAGGACTTGTTCATGTATCTAATATATAAAGCTGAGTGTATCAATATGTATATGTCCACTAAAGTAATCCACACTGCAGCCTCCTGACCTTCTACAGGTCAGTATTAGGAGCTCTGAGCTCTGATTGGTTGCTATAGGCAATGAAGAACATTCATTGGGGCAGATTTACTTACCCGGTCCATTCGCGATCCAGCGGCGCGTTCTCTGCGGAGGATTCGGGTTCTGCTGGGATTCACTAAGGCAGTTCCTCCGACGTCCACCAGGTAGCGCTGCTGCGCTGAAGTTCATCAGAATGCACTAAAGTTCACCGTCCTATCGTGGGTGCAGGTAAGTGCGTGTCTAGCGACACTTTTTTTTATTTTAAATGCGGCGGTTTTTCCGAATCCGTCGGGTCTTCTCACGGCCACGCCCCCGATTTCTGTCGCGTGCATGCCGGCGCCGATGCGCCACAATCCGATTAAGTGCGCCAAAATCCCGGGGCAAAACAGTAAAATTCGGGTAACCCGACGGAAAAATTTGATTTGGGCCCTTATTAAATGACCCCCACAGTATAAGATTGTGTGTGAGTTAATATGCTTTCAATTGCGACGCTTAGCCAACATTGTTGTAGAAGCATTAAATCATCTCTGATACTCCAGTCAAATCCTTGCCATCCAACGTCCTTGCAAAGCCAACGTTGTTGTTATAGAGATATTAGAACATTTCTGAAACTTCAGTCACATACAGAGCTGCAGTCTTATCCTTGCCATATGCATAGCCAACATTGTTGTACAGGCATTAAATCATCTCTGATACTCCAGTCACATCCTTGCCATATGTTTAGCCAACATTGTTGTTGTAGAGATATTAGATACTTTCTGATACTCCAGTCCCATTCAGAGCTGCAGTCTTATCAATACCAGTATATCATCTCTCATACACCAGTCACATCTAGAGCAGCAATCTTATATCTTCCATGAGATCATCAAAGTTTATACTGTTGGAAAAAAGACACATGTCCATCAAGTTCAACCAAGGAAGGGAAGGGATTGGATGAGGAAGAGATTTATGGGAAAAAATCTATATAACATAACCATCAATGTTTATTTAGGTGTAAAAAGGCATCTAGACCCTTCTTGAAGCTCTCTGCTGTCCCTGCTGTGACCAGCGCCTGAGCTCTCTGCTGTCCCTGCTGTGACCTGCACCTGAGCTCTCTGCTGTCCCTGCTGTGACCAGCGCCTGAGCTCTCTGCTGTCCCTGCTGTGACCAGCACCTGAGCTCTCTGCTGTCCCTGCTGTGACCAGCGCCTGAGCTCTCTGCTGTCCCTGCTGTGACCTGTGCCTGAGCTCTCTGCTGTCCCTGCTGTGACCAGCGCCTGAGCTCCCTGCTGTCCCTGCTGTGACCAGCGCCTGAGCTCTCTGCTGTCCCTGCTGTGACCAGCGCCTGAGCTCTCTGCTGTCCCTGCTATGACCAGCGCCTGAGCTCTCTGCTGTCCCTGCTGTGACCAGCGCCTGAGCTCTCTGCTGTCCCTGCTGTGACCAGCGCCTGAGCTCTCTGCTGTCCCTGCTGTGACCAGCACCTGAGCTCTCTGCTGTCCCTGCTGTGCTCTGCTCCTGAGATCTCTGCTGTCCCTGCTTTGACCAGCGCCTGAGCTCTCTGCTGTCCCTGCTGTGACCAGCGCCTGAGTTCTCTGCTGTCCCTGCTGTGACCAGCGGCTGAGCTCTATGCTGTCCCTGCTGTGACCAGCGCCTGAGCTCTCTGCTGTCCCTGCTGTGACCTGCGCCTAAGCTCTCTGCTGTCCCTGCTGTGACCTGTGCCTAAGCTCTCTGCTGTCCCTGCTGTGACCTGCGCATGAGCTCTCTGCTGTCCCTGCTGTGACCTGCGCCTGAGCTCTCTGCTGTCCCTGCTGTGACCAGCGCCTGAGTTCTCTGCTGTCCCTGCTGTGACCAGCGGCTGAGCTCTCTGCTGTCCCTGCTGTGACCAGCGCCTGAGCTCTCTGCTGTCCCTGCTGTGACCTGCGCCTGAGCTCTCTGCTGTCCCTGCTGTGACCTGCGCATGAGCTCTCTGCTGTCCCTGCTGTGACCAGCGCCTGAGCTCTCTGCTGTCCCTGCTGTGACCTGTGCCTGAGCTCTCTGCTGTCCCTGCTGTGACCAGCACCTGAGCTCTCTGCTGTCCTTGCTGTGACCTGCGCCTGAGCTCTCTGCTGTCCCTGCTGTGACCAGCGCCTGAGCTCCCTGCTGTCCCTGCTGTGACCAGCGGCTGAGCTCTCTGCTGTCCCTGCTGTGACCAGCGCCTGAGCTCTCTGCTGTCCCTGCTGTGACCTGCGCCTGAGCTCTCTGCTGTCCCTGCTGTGACCAGTGCCTGAGCTCTCTGCTGTCCCTGCTGTGACCAGCGCCTGAGCTCTCTGCTGTCCCTGCTGTGACCTGTGCCTGAGCCCTCTGCTGTCCCTGCTGTGACCTGTACCTGAGCTCTCTGCTGTCCCTGCTGTGACCAGCGCCAGAGCTCTCTACTGTCCCTGCTGTGACCAGCGCCTGAGCTCTCTGCTGTCCCTGCTGTGACCAGCGCCTGAGCAAGGCTATTCCACAGATTGACAGTTCTCATAGTAAAAAATCCCTTCTGCTTCTGGTGATCAAACCTTGTTTTCTCCAGACAGAGACAGTGCCCTTTTTTTTTGTATGGACCATTCATATATTTATATAAATTAATCATGTCCCCTCGTAGTCGTCTCTTTTCCAGACTAACTACATCTAGTTGTCTTAATCTTTCCCCATAACTGAGACCCTCCATACCCCTTATCATTTTTGTGGCTCTATGTTGAACCCTCTCCGGCTCCAGGGCCTCCTTTTTATGGACCGGTGCCCAGAACTGGACGGCATATTCCAGGTGAGGCGAAACCAATGCCTTGTACAGTGGAAATATTACACCCCTATCCCCATCCAACGTCCTTGCAAAGCCAACGTTGTTGTTATAGAGATATTAGAACATTTCTGAAACTTCAGTCACATACAGAGCTGCAGTCTTATCCTTGCCATATGCATAGCCAACATTGTTGTACAGGCATTAAATCATCTCTGATACTCCAGTCACATCCTTGCCATATGTTTAGCCAACATTGTTGTTGAAGAGATATTAGATACTTTCTGATACTCCAGTCCCATTCAGAGCTGCAGTCTTATCAATACCAGTATATCATCTCTCATACACCAGTCACATCTAGAGCAGCAATCTTATATCTTCCATGAGATCATCAAAGTTTATACTGTTGAAAAAAAGACACATGTCCATCAAGTTCAACCAAGGAAGGGAAGGGATTGGATGAGGAAGAGATTTATGGGAAAAAATCTATATAACATAACCATCAATGTTTATTTAGGTGTAAAAAGGCATCTAGACCCTTCTTGAAGCTCTCTGCTGTCCCTGCTGTGACCAGCGCCTGAGTTCTCTGCTGTCCCTGCTGTGACAAGCGGCTGAGCTCTATGCTGTCCCTGCTGTGACCAGCGCCTGAGCTCTCTGCTGTCCCTGCTGTGACCTGCGCCTAAGCTCTCTGCTGTCCCTGCTGTGACCTGCGCATGAGCTCTCTGCTGTCCCTGCTGTGACCTGCGCCTGAGCTCTCTGCTGTACCTGCTGTGACCAGCGCCTGAGTTCTCTGCTGTCCCTGCTGTGACCAGCGGCTGAGCTCTATGCTGTCCCTGCTGTGACCAGCGCCTGAGCTCTCTACTGTCCCTGCTGTGACCTGCGCCTAAGCTCTCTGCTGTCCCTGCTGTGACCTGCGCATGAGCTCTCTGCTGTCCCTGCTGTGACCTGCGCCTGAGCTCTCTGCTGTCCCTGCTGTGACCAGCGCCTGAGTTCTCTGCTGTCCCTGCTGTGACCAGCGGCTGAGCTCTATGCTGTCCCTGCTGTGACCAGCGCCTGAGCTCTCTGCTGTCCCTGCTGTGACCTGCGCCTGCGCCTGAGCTCTCTGCTGTCCCTGCTGTGACCAGCGCCTGAGCTCTCTGCTGTCCCTACTGTGACCTGCGCCTGAGCTCTCTGCTGTCCCTGCTGTGACCTGTGCCTGAGCTCTCTGCTGTCCCTGCTGTGACCTGTGCCTGAGCTCTCTGCTGTCCCTGCTGTGACCAGCGCCTGAGCTCTCTACTGTCCCTGCTGTGACCAGCGCCTGAGCGAGGCTATTCCACAGATTGACAGTTCTCATAGTAAAAAATCCCTTCTGCTTCTGGTGATCAAACCTTGTTTTCTCCAGACAGAGACAGTGCCCCTTATTTTTTGTATGGACCATTCATATATTTATATAAATTTATCATGTCCCCTCGTAGTCGTCTCTTTTCCAGACTAACTACATCTAGTTGTCTTAATCTTTCCTCATAACTGAGACCCTCCATACCCCTTATCATTTTTGTGGCTCTATGTTGAACCCTCTCCAGCTCCAGGGCCTCCTTTTTATGGACCGGTGCCCAGAACTGGACGGCATATTCCAGGTGAGGCGAAACCAATGCCTTGTACAGTGGAAATATTACACCCCTATCCCCAGAGTCCAGACCTCTGATGCATAACAAGATCTTTCTGGCTTTAGAGGCAGCTGATTGACATTGTGCTGTTATTTAGTTTATGATCTACTAGTCACCCAGGTCCTTCTCAACAGGGGACTCTCCCAGATTTACTCCCCCAAGGACATATGTTGCCTGTGGATTATTAGCCAGAGTAGATGATCTGACTCCAGTAACACCCAGAACTTCCATCATCTATCTATTGTTATATAATTTCTGATACTCCAGTCACATTCAGAGCTGCAATCATCTATTGTTATATAATGTTGTTATATAATTTCTGAAACTCCAGTCACATTCAGAGCTTCAATCATCTATCTACAGTAATCGTTAATTTGGCCACAGACAGTAAACAGAACACTGTAACCTATGTGTTTCCCGGCTGGATAAGTAGTAACACATAAAACCTAATGGAGCTAAAACAGAAACAAGTCTAAAAGCAAAAATGAGTAAAATATATATATAAAAAAAGCCTCCTAATGTCCACAATCCATGAATAGACACAGACACACTATACCTTGTGCGCACCTCAGGCTGGAACTCCCCAATGAATCGTATGTGCACCCAGCACCTTGTGCCTCCGGAGACAGAGCCTATCCAAGATAAGGGCGGGGTTCCACTGTGTGATCTTCTGTGGTTAGAGAGGAAAGGATCACAAATAGTACAATATGCAAGCAATTCAGAGAGAGTTTTAGAAGGTGTTTTATACTCACTTTCCAAAGGTAAAGTAGGAATCATCAAGATTAAAAAGTCCACCTCTGGCCCGAAGGGAACACTAACCCCTCATTACATCACTACTGACAATACATGATGTCACAGCTTATCTCCTCCCCCTCCCTGTACAATGACCTCTATATAGATAACACTGACCCATCATTACATCACTACTGACAATAGATGATGTCACAGCTTATCTCCTCCCCCATCCTGTACAATGACCTCTATATAGATAACACTGACCCCTCATTACATCACTACTGACAATACATGATGTCACAGCTTATCTCCTCCCCCTCCCTGTACAATGACCTCTATATAGATAACACTGACCCATCATTACATCACTACTGACAATAGATGATGTCACAGCTTATCTCCTCCCCCTCCCTGTACAATGACCTCTATATAGATAACACTGACCCATCATTACATCACTACTGACAATAGATGATGTCACAGCTTACCTCCTCCCCCTCCCCGTACAATGACCTCTATATAGATAACACTGACCCATTATTACATCACTACTGACAATAGATGATGTCACAGATTATCTCCTCCCCCTCCCTTTACAATGACCTCTATATAGATAACACTGACCCATCATTACATCACTACTGACAATAGATGATGTCACAGATTATCCCCTCCCCCTCCCTGTACAATGACCTCTATATAGATAACACTGACCCATCATTACATCACTACTGACAATAGATGATGTCACAGCTTATCTCCTCCTCCCCCCTGTACAATGACCTCTATATAGATAACACTGACCCATCATTACATCACTACTGACAATAGTTGATGTCAAAGCTTATCTCCTCCCTCCTGTACAATGACCTCTATATAGATAACACTGACCCATCATTACATCACTACTGACAATAGATGATGTCACAGCTTATCTCCTCCCCTCCCTGTACAATGACCTCTATATAGATAACACTGACCCATCATTACATCACTACTGACAATAGATGGTGTCACAGCTTATCTCCTCCCCCTCCCTGTACAATGACCTCTATATAGATAACACTGACCCATCATTACATCACTACTGACTATAGATGATGTCACAGCTTATCTCCTCCTCCCCCCTGTACAATGACCTCTATATAGATAACACTGACCCATCATTACATCACTACTGACTATAGATGATGTCACAGCTTATCTCCTCCTCCTCCCTGTACAATGACCTCTATATAGATAACACTGACCCATCATTACATCACTACTGACAATAGATGATGTCACAGCTTATCTCCTCCTCCCCCCTGTACAATGACCTCTATATAGATAACACTGACCCATCATTACATCACTACTGACAATAGATGATGTCACAGCTTATCTCCTCCCTCCTGTACAATGACCTCTATATAGATAACACTGACCCATCATTACATCACTACTGACAATAGATGATGTCACAGCTTATCTCCTCCCCTCCCTGTACAATGACCTCTATATAGATAACACTGACCCATCATTACATCACTACTGACAATAGATGATGTCACAGCTTATCTCCTCCCCCTCCCTGTACAATGACCTCTATATAGATAAAACAGACCCATCATTACATCACTACTGGCAATAGATGATGTCACAGCTTATCTCCTCCTCCCCCCTGTACAATGACCTCTATATAGATAACACTGACCCATCATTACATCACTACTGACAATAGATGATGTCACAGCTTATCTCCTCCTCCTCCCTGTACAATGACCTCTATATAGATAACACTGACCCATCATTACATCACTACTGACAATAGATGATGTCACAGCTTATCTCCTCCTCCTCCCTGTACAATGACCTCTATATAGATAACACTGACCCATCATTACATCACTACTGACAATAGATGATGTCACAGCTTATCTCCTCCCCCTCCCTGTACAATGACCTCTATATAGATAACACTGACCCATCATTACATCACTACTGACAATAGATGATGTCACAGCTTATCCCCTCCCCCCTGTACAATGACCTCTATATAGATAACACTGACCCATCATTACATCACTACTGACAATAGATGATGTCACAGCTTATCTCCTCCTCCCCCCTGTACAATGACCTCTATATAGATAACACTGACCCATCATTACATCACTACTGACAATAGATGATGTCACAGCTTATCTCCTCCCTCCTGTACAATGACCTCTATATAGATAACACTGACCCATTATTACATCACTACTGACAATAGATGATGTCACAGCTTATCTCCTCCGCCCCCTCCCTGTACAATGACCTCTATATAGATAACACTGACCCATCATTACATCACTAGTGACAATAGATGATGTCACAGCTTATCTTCTCCCCTCCCTGTACAATGACCTCTATATAGATAACACTGACCCATCATTACATCACTACTGACAATAGATGATGTCACAGCTTATCTCCTCCCCCTCCCTGTACAATGACCTCTATATAGATAACACTGACCCATCATTACATCACTACTGACAATAGATGATGTCACAGCTTATCACCTCCTCCCTCCTGTACAATGACCTCTATATAGATAACACTGACCCATCATTACATCACTACTGACAATAGATGATGTCACAGCTTATCTCCTCCCCTCCCTGTACAATGACCTCTATATAGATAACACTGACCCATCATTACATCACTACTGACAATAGATGATGTCACAGCTTATCTCCTCCCCCTCCCTGTACAATGACCTCTATATAGATAACACTGACCCATCATTACATCACTACTGACTATAGATGATGTCACAGCTTATCTCCTCCTCCCCCCTGTACAATGACCTCTATATAGATAACACTGACCCATCATTACATCACTACTGACTATAGATGATGTCACAGCTTATCTCCTCCTCCTCCCTGTACAATGACCTCTATATAGATAACACTGACCCATCATTACATCACTACTGACAATAGATGATGTCACAGCTTATCTCCTCCTCCCCCCTGTACAATGACCTCTATATAGATAACACTGACCCATCATTACATCACTACTGACAATAGATGATGTCACAGCTTATCTCCTCCCTCCTGTACAATGACCTCTATATAGATAACACTGACCCATCATTACATCACTACTGACAATAGATGATGTCACAGCTTATCTCCTCCCCTCCCGGTACAATGACCTCTATATAGATAACACTGACCCATCATTACATCACTACTGACAATAGATGATGTCACAGCTTATCTCCTCCCCCTCCCTGTACAATGACCTCTATATAGATAAAACAGACCCATCATTACATCACTACTGGCAATAGATGATGTCACAGCTTATCTCCTCCTCCCCCCTGTACAATGACCTCTATATAGATAACACTGACCCATCATTACATCACTACTGACAATAGATGATGTCACAGCTTATCTCCTCCTCCTCCCTGTACAATGACCTCTATATAGATAACACTGACCCATCATTACATCACTACTGACAATAGATGATGTCACAGCTTATCTCCTCCTCCTCCCTGTACAATGACCTCTATATAGATAACACTGACCCATCATTACATCACTACTGACAATAGATGATGTCACAGCTTATCTCCTCCCCCTCCCTGTACAATGACCTCTATATAGATAACACTGACCCATCATTACATCACTACTGACAATAGATGATGTCACAGCTTATCACCTCCTCCCCCCTGTACAATGACCTCTATATAGATAACACTGACCCATCATTACATCACTACTGACAATAGATGATGTCACAGCTTATCTCCTCCTCCTCCCTGTACAATGACCTCTATATAGATAACACTGACCCATCATTACATCACTACTCACAATAGATGATGTCACAGCTTATCTCCTCCCTCCTGTACAATGACCTCTATATAGATAACACTGACCCATTATTACATCACTACTGACAATAGATGATGTCACAGCTTATCTCCTCCGCCCCCTCCCTGTACAATGACCTCTATATAGATAACACTGACCCATCATTACATCACTAGTGACAATAGATGATGTCACAGCTTATCTTCTCCCCTCCCTGTACAATGACCTCTATATAGATAACACTGACCCATCATTACATCACTACTGACAATAGATGATGTCACAGCTTATCTCCTCCCCCTCCCTGTACAATGACCTCTATATAGATAACACTGACCCATCATTACATCACTACTGACAATAGATGATGTCACAGCTTATCACCTCCTCCCCCCTGTACAATGACCTCTATATAGATAACACTGACCCATCATTACATCACTACTGACAATAGATGATGTCACAGCTTATCTCCTCCTCCTCCCTGTACAATGACCTCTATATAGATAACACTGACCCATCATTACATCACTACTCACAATAGATGATGTCACAGCTTATCTCCTCCCCCTCCCTGTTCAATGACCTCTACATAGTTAACACTGACCCATCATTACATCACTACTGACAATAGATGATGTCACAGCTTATCTCCTCCCCCCTACCTGTACAATGACCTCTATATAGATAACACTGACCCATCATTACATCACTACTGACAATAGTTGATGTCAAAGCTTATCTCCTCCCTCCTGTACAATGACCTCTATATAGATAACACTGACCCATCTTTACATCACTACTGACAATAGATGATGTCACAGCTTATCCCCTCCCCCTCCCTGTACAATGACCTCTATATAGATAACACTGACCCATCATTACATCACTACTGACAATAGATGATGTCACAGCTTATCTCCTCCCCCTCCCTGTACAATGATCTCTATATAGATAACACTGACCCATCATTACATCACTACTGACAATAGATGATGTCACAGCTTCTCTCCTCCTCCCTGTACAATGACCTCTATATAGATAACACTGACCCATCATTACATAACTACTCACAATAGATGATGTCACAGCTTATCTCCTCCCCCTCCCTGTTCAATGACCTCTACATAGTTAACACTGACCCATCATTACATCACTACTGACAATAGATGATGTCACAGCTTATCTCCTCCCCCCTACCTGTACAATGACCTCTATATAGATAACACTGACCCATCATTACATCACTACTGACAATAGTTGATGTCAAAGCTTATCTCCTCCCTCCTGTACAATGACCTCTATATAGATAACACTGACCCATCTTTACATCACTACTGACAATAGATGATGTCACAGCTTATCCCCTCCCCCTCCCTGTACAATGACCTCTATATAGATAACACTGACCCATCATTACATCACTACTGACAATAGATGATGTCACAGCTTATCTCCTCCCCCTCCCTGTACAATGATCTCTATATAGATAACACTGACCCATCATTACATCACTACTGACAATAGATGATGTCACAGCTTCTCTCCTCCTCCCTGTACAATGACCTCTATATAGATAACACTGACCCATCATTACATCACTACTGACAATAGATGATGTCACAGCTTATCTCCTCCTCCCCCCTGTACAATGACCTCTATATAGATAACACTGACCCATCATTACATCACTACTGACAATAGATGATGTCACAGCTTATCTCCTCCCCCTCCCTGTTCAATGACCTCTATATAGTTAACACTCACCCATCATTACATCACTACTGACAATAGATGATGTCACAGCTTATCTCCTCCCCCCATTCTGTACAATGACCTCTATATAGATAACACTGACCCATCATTACATCACTACTGACAATAGATGATGTCACAGCTTATCCCCTCCCCCTCCCTGTACAATGACCTCTATATAGATAACACTGACCCATCTTTACATCACTACTGACAATAGATGATGTCACAGCTTATCCCCTCCCCCTCCCTGTACAATGACCTCTATATAGATAACACTGACCCATCATTACATCACTACTGACAATAGATGATGTCACAGCTTATCTCCTCCCCCTCCCTGTACAATGACCTCTATATAGATAACACTGACCCATCATTACATCCCTACTGACAATAGATGATGTCACAGCTTATCTCCTCCCCCACCCTGTACAATGACCTCTATATAGATAACACTGACCCATCATTACATCATTACTGACAATAGATGATGTCACAGCTTATCCCCTCCCCCTCCCTGTACAATGACCTCTATATAGATAACACTGACCCATCATTACATCACTACTGACAATAGATGATGTCACAGCTTATCTCCTCCTCCTCCCTGTACAATGACCTCTATATAGATAACACTGACCCATCATTACATCACTACTGACAATAGAGGATGTCACAGCTTATCTCCTCCTCCTCCCTGTACAATATCCTCTATATAGATAACACTGAGCCATCATTACATCACTACTGACAATAGATGATGTCACAGCTTATCTCCTCCCCCTCCCTGTACAATGACCTCTATATAGATAACACAGACCCATCATTACATCACTACTGACAATAGATGATGTCACAGCTTATCTCCTCCTCCTCCCTGTACAATGACCTCTATATAGATAACAATGACCCACCATTACATCACTACTGACAATAGATGATGTCACAGCTTATCTCCTCCTCCTCCCTGTACAATGACCTCTATATAGATAACACTGACCCATCATTACATCACTACTGACAATAGATGATGTCACAGCTTATCTCCTCCCCCCTCGCTGTACAATGACCTCTATATAAATAACACTGACCCATCATTACATCACTACTGACAATAGATGATGTCACAGGTTATCCCCTCCCCCCTCCCTGTACAATGACCTCCATATAGATAACACTGACCCATCATTACATCACTACTGACAATAGATGATGTCACAGCTTATCTCCTCCCCCTTTACAATGACCTCTATATAGATAACACTGACCCATCATTACATCACTACTGACAATACATGATGTCACAGCTTCTCTCCTCCTCCTCCCTGTACAATGACCTCTATATAGATAACACTGACCCATCATTACATCACTACTGACAATAGATGATGTCACAGCTTATCGCCTCCCCCTCCCTGTACAATGACCTCTATATAGATAACACTTACCCATTATTACATCACTACTGACAATAGATGATGTCACAGCTTATCTCCTCCCCCTCCCTGTACAATGACCTCTATATAGATAACACTGACCCATCATTACATCACTACTGACAATAGATGATGTCACAGCTTCTCTCCTCCTCCCTGTACAATGACCTCTATATAGATAACACTGACCCATCATTACATCACTACTGACAATAGATGATGTCACAGCTTATCTCCTCCCCCTCCCTGTACAATGACCTCTATATAGATAACACTGACCCATCATTACATCACCACTGACAATAGATGATGTCACAGCTTCTCTCCTCCCCCTCCCTGTACAATGACCTCTATATAGATAAGATTGACCCATCATTACATCACTACTGACAATAGATGATGTCACAGCTTATCTCCTCCCCCTCCCTGTACAATGACCTCTATATAGATAACACTGACCCATCATTACATCACTACTGACAATAGATGATGTCACAGCTTCTCTCCTCCCCCTCCCTGTACAATGACCTCTATATAGATAACACTGACCCATCATTACATCACTACTGACAATAGATGATGTCACAGGTTATCCCCTCCCCCCTCCCTGTACAATGACCTCCATATAGATAACACTGACCCATCATTACATCACTACTGACAATAGATGATGTCACAGCTTATCTCCTCCTCCCTGTACAATGACCTCTATATAGATAACACTGACCCATCATTACATCACTACTGACAATAGATGATGTCACAGCTTATCTCCTCCCCCTCCCTGTACAATGACCTCTATATAGATAACACTGACCCATCATTACATCACTACTGACAATAGATGATGTCACATCTTATCTCCTCCCCCTCCCTGTACAATGACCTCTATATAGATAACACTGACCCATCATTACATCACTACTGACAATAGATGATGTCACAGCTTATTTCCTCCTCCCTGTACAATGACCTCTATATAGATAACACTGACCCATCATTACATCACTACTGACAATAGATGATGTCACAGCTTATCCCCTCCCCCCTGTACAATGACCTCTATATAGATAACAGTGACCCATCATTACATCACTACTGACAATAGATGATGTCACAGCTTATCTCCTCGTCCCCCCTGTACAATGACCTCTATATAGATAACACTGACCCATCATTACATCACTACTGACAATAGATGATGTCACAGCTTATCTCCTCCTTCCTGTACAATGACCTCTATATAGATAACACTGACCCATCATTGCATCACTACTGACAATAGATGATGTCACAGCTTATCTCCTCCCCTCCCTGTACAATGACCTCTATATAGATAACACTGACCCATCATTACATCACTACTGACAATAGATGATGTCACAGCTTATCTCCTCCCCCTCCCTGTACAATGACCTCTATATAGATAACACTGACCCATCATTACATCACTACTGACAATAGATGATGTCACAGCTTATCTCCTCCTCCTCCCTGTACAATGACCTCTATATAGATAACACTGACCCATCATTACATCACTACTGACAATAGATGATGTCACAGCTTATCTCCTCCCCCTCCCTGTTCAATGACCTCTATATAGTTAACACTGACCCATCATTACATCACTACTGACAATAGATGATGTCACAGCTTATCTCCTCCCCCTCCCTGTACAATGACCTCTATATAGATAACACTGACCCATCATTACATCACTACTGACAATAGATGATGTCACAGCTTATCCCCTCCCCCTCCCTGTACAATGACCTCTATATAGATAACACTGACCCATCTTTACATCACTACTGACAATAGATGATGTCACAGCTTATCTCCTCCTCCTCCCTGTACAATGACCTCTATATAGATAACACTGACCCATCATTACATCACTCCTGACAATAGATGATGTCACAGCTTATCCCCTCCCCCTCCCTGTACAATGACCTCTATATAGATAACACTGACCCATCTTTACATCACTACTGACAATAGATGATGTCACAGCTTATCCCCTCCCCCTCCCTGTACAATGACCTCTATATAGATAACACTGACCCATCATTACATCACTACTGACAATAGATGACGTCACAGCTTATCTCCTCACCCTCCCTGTACAATGACCTCTATATAGATAACACTGACCCATCATTACATCACTACTGACAATAGATGATGTCACAGCTTCTCTCCTCCCCCTCCCTGTACAATGACCTCTATATAGATAACACTGACCCATCATTACATCACTACTGACAATAGATGATGTCACAGCTTCTCTCCTCCCCCTCCCTGTTCAATGACCTCTATATAGTTAACACTGACCCATCATTACATCACTACTGACAATAGATGATGTCACAGCTTATCTCCTCCCCCCTACCTTTACAATGACCTCTAAATAGATAACACTGACCCATCATTACATCACTACTGACAATAGATGATGTCACAGCTTATCCCCTCCCCCTCCCTGTACAATGACCTCTATATAGATAACACTGACCCATCATTACATCACTTCTGACAATAGATGATGTCACAGCTTATCCCCTCCCCCTCCCTGTACAATGACCTCTATATAGATAACACTGACCCATCATTACATCACTACTGACAATAGATGATGTCACAGCTTATCTCCTCCCCCTCCCTGTTCAATGACCTCTACATAGTTAACACTGACCCATCATTACATCACTACTGACAATAGATGATGTCACAGCTTATCTCCTCCCCCCTACCTGTACAATGACCTCTATATAGATAACACTGACCCATCATTACATCACTACTGACAATAGATGATGTCACAGCTTCTCTCCTCCCCCTCCCTGTACAATGACCTCTATATAGATAACACTGACCCATCATTACATCACTACTGACAATAGATGATGTCACAGCTTATCCCCTCCCCCCTGTACAATGACCTCTATATAGATAACACTGACCCATCATTACATCACTACTGACAATAGATGATGTCACAGCTTATCTCCTCCCCCTCCCCGTACAATGACCTCTATATAGATAACACTGACCCATTATTACATCACTACTGACAATAGATGATGTCACAGATTATCTTCTCCCCCTCCCTGTACAATGACCTCTATATAGATAACACTGACCCATCAATACATCACTACTGACAATAGATGATGTCACAGATTATCCCCTCCCCCTCCCTGTACAATGACCTCTATATAGATAACACTGACCCATCATTACATCACTACTGACAATAGATGATGTCACAGCTTATCTCCTCCTCCCCCCTGTACAATGACCTCTATATAGATAACACTGACCCATCATTACATCACTACTGACAATAGTTGATGTCAAAGCTTATCTCCTCCCTCCTGTACAATGACCTCTATATAGATAACACTGACCCATCATTACATCACTACTGACAATAGATGATGTCACAGCTTATCTCCTCCCCTCCCTGTACAATGACCTCTATATAGATAACACTGACCCATCATTACATCACTACTGACAATAGATGATGTCACAGCTTATCTCCTCCCCCTCCCTGTACAATGACCTCTATATAGATAACACTGACCCATCATTACATCACTACTGACTATAGATGATGTCACAGCTTATCTCCTCCTCCCCCCTGTACAATGACCTCTATATAGATAACACTGACCCATCATTACATCACTACTGACTATAGATGATGTCACAGCTTATCTCCTCCTCCTCCCTGTACAATGACCTCTATATAGATAACACTGACCCATCATTACATCACTACTGACAATAGATGATGTCACAGCTTATCTCCTCCTCCCCCCTGTACAATGACCTCTATATAGATAACACTGACCCATCATTACATCACTACTGACAATAGATGATGTCACAGCTTATCTCCTCCCTCCTGTACAATGACCTCTATATAGATAACACTGACCCATCATTACATCACTACTGACAATAGATGATGTCACAGCTTATCTCCTCCCCTCCCTGTACAATGACCTCTATATAGATAACACTGACCCATCATTACATCACTACTGACAATAGATGATGTCACAGCTTATCTCCTCCCCCTCCCTGTACAAAGACCTCTATATAGATAAAACAGACCCATCATTACATCACTACTGGCAATAGATGATGTCACAGCTTATCTCCTCCTCCCCCCTGTACAATGACCTCTATATAGATAACACTGACCCATCATTACATCACTACTGACAATAGATGATGTCACAGCTTATCTCCTCCTCCTCCCTGTACAATGACCTCTATATAGATAACACTGACCCATCATTACATCACTACTGACAATAGATGATGTCACAGCTTATCCCCTCCCCCCTGTACAATGACCTCTATATAGATAACACTGACCCATCATTACATCACTACTGACAATAGATGATGTCACAGCTTATCTCCTCCCCCTCCCTGTACAATGACCTCTATATAGATAACACTGACCCATCATTACATCACTACTGACAATAGATGATGTCACAGCTTATCTCCTCCCTCCTGTACAATGACCTATATAGAGATAACACTGACCCATTATTACATCACTACTGACAATAGATGATGTCACAGCTTATCTCCTCCGCCCCCTCCCTGTACAATGACCTCTATATAGATAACACTGACCCATCATTACATCACTAGTGACAATAGATGATGTCACAGCTTATCTTCTCCCCTCCCTGTACAATGACCTCTATATAGATAACACTGACCCATCATTACATCACTACTGACAATAGATGATGTCACAGCTTATCTCTTCCCCCTCCCTGTACAATGACCTCTATATAGATAACACTGACCCATCATTACATCACTACTGACAATAGATGATGTCACAGCTTATCACCTCCTCCCTCCTGTACAATGACCTCTATATAGATAACACTGACCCATCATTACATCACTACTGACAATAGATGATGTCACAGCTTATCTCCTCCCCTCCCTGTACAATGACCTCTATATAGATAACACTGACCCATCATTACATCACTACTGACTATAGATGATGTCACAGCTTATCTCCTCCTCCCCCCTGTACAATGACCTCTATATAGATAACACTGACCCATCATTACATCACTACTGACTATAGATGATGTCACAGCTTATCTCCTCCTCCTCCCTGTACAATGACCTCTATATAGATAACACTGACCCATCATTACATCACTACTGACAATAGATGATGTCACAGCTTATCTCCTCCTCCCCCCTGTACAATGACCTCTATATAGATAACACTGACCCATCATTACATCACTACTGACAATAGATGATGTCACAGCTTATCTCCTCCCTCCTGTACAATGACCTCTATATAGATAACACTGACCCATCATTACATCACTACTGACAATAGATGATGTCACAGCTTATCTCCTCCCCTCCCGGTACAATGACCTCTATATAGATAACACTGACCCATCATTACATCACTACTGACAATAGATGATGTCACAGCTTATCTCCTCCCCCTCCCTGTACAATGACCTCTATATAGATAAAACAGACCCATCATTACATCACTACTGGCAATAGATGATGTCACAGCTAATCTCCTCCTCCCCCCTGTACAATGACCTCTATATAGATAACACTGACCCATCATTACATCACTACTGACAATAGATGATGTCACAGCTTATCTCCTCCTCCTCCCTGTACAATGACCTCTATATAGATAACACTGACCCATCATTACATCACTACTGACAATAGATGATGTCACAGCTTATCTCCTCCTCCTCCCTGTACAATGACCTCTATATAGATAACACTGACCCATCATTACATCACTACTGACAATAGATGATGTCACAGCTTATCCCCTCCCCCCTGTACAATGACCTCTATATAGATAACACTGACCCATCATTACATCACTACTGACAATAGATGATGTCACAGCTTATCTCCTCCTCCCCCCTGTACAATGACCTCTATATAGATAACACTGACCCATCATTACATCACTACTGACAATAGATGATGTCACAGCTTATCTCCTCCCTCCTGTACAATGACCTCTATATAGATAACACTGACCCATTATTACATCACTACTGACAATAGATGATGTCACAGCTTATCTCCTCCGCCCCCTCCCTGTACAATGACCTCTATATAGATAACACTGACCCATCATTACATCACTAGTGACAATAGATGATGTCACAGCTTATCTTCTCCCCTCCCTGTACAATGACCTCTATATAGATAACACTGACCCATCATTACATCACTACTGACAATAGATGATGTCACAGCTTATCTCCTCCCCCTCCCTGTACAATGACCTCTATATAGATAACACTGACCCATCATTACATCACTACTGACAATAGATGATGTCACAGCTTATCACCTCCTCCCTCCTGTACAATGACCTCTATATAGATAACACTGACCCATCATTACATCACTACTGACAATAGATGATGTCACAGCTTATCTCCTCCCCTCCCTGTACAATGACCTCTATATAGATAACACTGACCCATCATTACATCACTACTGACAATAGATGATGTCACAGCTTATCTCCTCCCCCTCCCTGTACAATGACCTCTATATAGATAACACTGACCCATCATTACATCACTACTGACTATAGATGATGTCACAGCTTATCTCCTCCTCCCCCCTGTACAATGACCTCTATATAGATAACACTGACCCATCATTACATCACTACTGACTATAGATGATGTCACAGCTTATCTCCTCCTCCTCCCTGTACAATGACCTCTATATAGATAACACTGACCCATCATTACATCACTACTGACAATAGATGATGTCACAGCTTATCTCCTCCTCCCCCCTGTACAATGACCTCTATATAGATAACACTGACCCATCATTACATCACTACTGACAATAGATGATGTCACAGCTTATCTCCTCCCTCCTGTACAATGACCTCTATATAGATAACACTGACCCATCATTACATCACTACTGACAATAGATGATGTCACAGCTTATCTCCTCCCCTCCTGGTACAATGACCTCTATATAGATAACACTGACCCATCATTACATCACTACTGACAATAGATGATGTCACAGCTTATCTCCTCCCCCTCCCTGTACAATGACCTCTATATAGATAAAACAGACCCATCATTACATCACTACTGGCAATAGATGATGTCACAGCTTATCTCCTCCTCCCCCCTGTACAATGACCTCTATATAGATAACACTGACCCATCATTACATCACTACTGACAATAGATGATGTCACAGCTTATCTCCTCCTCCTCCCTGTACAATGACCTCTATATAGATAACACTGACCCATCATTACATCACTACTGACAATAGATGATGTCACAGCTTATCTCCTCCTCCTCCCTGTACAATGACCTCTATATAGATAACACTGACCCATCATTACATCACTACTGACAATAGATGATGTCACAGCTTATCTCCTCCCCCTCCCTGTACAATGACCTCTATATAGATAACACTGACCCATCATTACATCACTACTGACAATAGATGATGTCACAGCTTATCACCTCCTCCCCCCTGTACAATGACCTCTATATAGATAACACTGACCCATCATTACATCACTACTGACAATAGATGATGTCACAGCTTATCTCCTCCTCCTCCCTGTACAATGACCTCTATATAGATAACACTGACCCATCATTACATCACTACTCACAATAGATGATGTCACAGCTTATCTCCTCCCTCCTGTACAATGACCTCTATATAGATAACACTGACCCATTATTACATCACTACTGACAATAGATGATGTCACAGCTTATCTCCTCCGCCCCCTCCCTGTACAATGACCTCTATATAGATAACACTGACCCATCATTACATCACTAGTGACAATAGATGATGTCACAGCTTATCTTCTCCCCTCCCTGTACAATGACCTCTATATAGATAACACTGACCCATCATTACATCACTACTGACAATAGATGATGTCACAGCTTATCTCCTCCCCCTCCCTGTACAATGACCTCTATATAGATAACACTGACCCATCATTACATCACTACTGACAATAGATGATGTCACAGCTTATCACCTCCTCCCCCCTGTACAATGACCTCTATATAGATAACACTGACCCATCATTACATCACTACTGACAATAGATGATGTCACAGCTTATCTCCTCCTCCTCCCTGTACAATGACCTCTATATAGATAACACTGACCCATCATTACATCACTACTCACAATAGATGATGTCACAGCTTATCTCCTCCCCCTCCCTGTTCAATGACCTCTACATAGTTAACACTGACCCATCATTACATCACTACTGACAATAGATGATGTCACAGCTTATCTCCTCCCCCCTACCTGTACAATGACCTCTATATAGATAACACTGACCCATCATTACATCACTACTGACAATAGTTGATGTCAAAGCTTATCTCCTCCCTCCTGTACAATGACCTCTATATAGATAACACTGACCCATCTTTACATCACTACTGACAATAGATGATGTCACAGCTTATCCCCTCCCCCTCCCTGTACAATGACCTCTATATAGATAACACTGACCCATCATTACATCACTACTGACAATAGATGATGTCACAGCTTATCTCCTCCCCCTCCCTGTACAATGATCTCTATATAGATAACACTGACCCATCATTACATCACTACTGACAATAGATGATGTCACAGCTTCTCTCCTCCTCCCTGTACAATGACCTCTATATAGATAACACTGACCCATCATTACATCACTACTCACAATAGATGATGTCACAGCTTATCTCCTCCCCCTCCCTGTTCAATGACCTCTACATAGTTAACACTGACCCATCATTACATCACTACTGACAATAGATGATGTCACAGCTTATCTCCTCCCCCCTACCTGTACAATGACCTCTATATAGATAACACTGACCCATCATTACATCACTACTGACAATAGTTGATGTCAAAGCTTATCTCCTCCCTCCTGTACAATGACCTCTATATAGATAACACTGACCCATCTTTACATCACTACTGACAATAGATGATGTCACAGCTTATCCCCTCCCCCTCCCTGTACAATGACCTCTATATAGATAACACTGACCCATCATTACATCACTACTGACAATAGATGATGTCACAGCTTATCTCCTCCCCCTCCCTGTACAATGATCTCTATATAGATAACACTGACCCATCATTACATCACTACTGACAATAGATGATGTCACAGCTTCTCTCCTCCTCCCTGTACAATGACCTCTATATAGATAACACTGACCCATCATTACATCACTACTGACAATAGATGATGTCACAGCTTATCTCCTCCTCCCCCCTGTACAATGACCTCTATATAGATAACACTGACCCATCATTACATCACTACTGACAATAGATGTCACAGCTTATCTCCTCCCCCTCCCTGTTCAATGACCTCTATATAGTTAACACTCACCCATCATTACATCACTACTGACAATAGATGATGTCACAGCTTATCTCCTCCCCCCATTCTGTACAATGACCTCTATATAGATAACACTGACCCATCATTACATCACTACTGACAATAGATGATGTCACAGCTTATCCCCTCCCCCTCCCTGTACAATGACCTCTATATAGATAACACTGACCCATCTTTACATCACTACTGACAATAGATGATGTCACAGCTTATCCCCTCCCCCTCCCTGTACAATGACCTCTATATAGATAACACTGACCCATCATTACATCACTACTGACAATAGATGATGTCACAGCTTATCTCCTCCCCCTCCCTGTACAATGACCTCTATATAGATAACACTGACCCATCATTACATCCCTACTGACAATAGATGATGTCACAGCTTATCTCCTCCCCCACCCTGTACAATGACCTCTATATAGATAACACTGACCCATCATTACATCATTACTGACAATAGATGATGTCACAGCTTATCCCCTCCCCCTCCCTGTACAATGACCTCTATATAGATAACACTGACCCATCATTACATCACTACTGACAATAGATGATGTCACAGCTTATCTCCTCCTCCTCCCTGTACAATGACCTCTATATAGATAACACTGACCCATCATTACATCACTACTGACAATAGAGGATGTCACAGCTTATCTCCTCCTCCTCCCTGTACAATATCCTCTATATAGATAACACTGAGCCATCATTACATCACTACTGACAATAGATGATGTCACAGCTTATCTCCTCCCCCTCCCTGTACAATGACCTCTATATAGATAACACAGACCCATCATTACATCACTACTGACAATAGATGATGTCACAGCTTATCTCCTCCTCCTCCCTGTACAATGACCTCTATATTGATAACAATGACCCACCATTACATCACTACTGACAATAGATGATGTCACAGCTTATCTCCTCCTCCTCCCTGTACAATGACCTCTATATAGATAACACTGACCCATCATTACATCACTACTGACAATAGATGATGTCACAGCTTATCTCCTCCCCCCTCGCTGTACAATGACCTCTATATAAATAACACTGACCCATCATTACATCACTACTGACAATAGATGATGTCACAGGTTATCCCCTCCCCCCTCCCTGTACAATGACCTCCATATAGATAACACTGACCCATCATTACATCACTACTGACAATAGATGATGTCACAGCTTATCTCCTCCCCCTTTACAATGACCTCTATATAGATAACACTGACCCATCATTACATCACTACTGACAATACATGATGTCACAGCTTCTCTCCTCCTCCTCCCTGTACAATGACCTCTATATAGATAACACTGACCCATCATTACATCACTACTGACAATAGATGATGTCACAGCTTATCGCCTCCCCCTCCCTGTACAATGACCTCTATATAGATAACACTTACCCATTATTACATCACTACTGACAATAGATGATGTCACAGCTTATCTCCTCCCCCTCCCTGTACAATGACCTCTATATAGATAACACTGACCCATCATTACATCACTACTGACAATAGATGATGTCACAGCTTCTCTCCTCCTCCCTGTACAATGACCTCTATATAGATAACACTGACCCATCATTACATCACTACTGACAATAGATGATGTCACAGCTTATCTCCTCCCCCTCCCTGTACAATGACCTCTATATAGATAACACTGACCCATCATTACATCACCACTGACAATAGATGATGTCACAGCTTCTCTCCTCCCCCTCCCTGTACAATGACCTCTATATAGATAAGATTGACCCATCATTACATCACTACTGACAATAGATGATGTCACAGCTTATCTCCTCCCCCTCCCTGTACAATGACCTCTATATAGATAACACTGACCCATCATTACATCACTACTGACAATAGATGATGTCACAGCTTCTCTCCTCCCCCTCCCTGTACAATGACCTCTATATAGATAACACTGACCCATCATTACATCACTACTGACAATAGATGATGTCACAGGTTATCCCCTCCCCCCCCCCTGTACAATGACCTCCATATAGATAACACTGACCCATCATTACATCACTACTGACAATAGATGATGTCACAGCTTATCTCCTCCTCCCTGTACAATGACCTCTATATAGATAACACTGACCCATCATTACATCACTACTGACAATAGATGATGTCACAGCTTATCTCCTCCCCCTCCCTGTACAATGACCTCTATATAGATAACACTGACCCATCATTACATCACTACTGACAATAGATGATGTCACATCTTATCTCCTCCCCCTCCCTGTACAATGACCCCTATATAGATAACACTGACCCATCATTACATCACTACTGACAATAGATGATGTCACAGCTTATTTCCTCCTCCCTGTACAATGACCTCTATATAGATAACACTGACCCATCATTACATCACTACTGACAATAGATGATGTCACAGCTTATCCCCTCCCCCCTGTACAATGACCTCTATATAGATAACAGTGACCCATCATTACATCACTACTGACAATAGATGATGTCACAGCTTATCTCCTCGTCCCCCCTGTACAATGACCTCTATATAGATAACACTGACCCATCATTACATCACTACTGACAATAGATGATGTCACAGCTTATCTCCTCCTTCCTGTACAATGACCTCTATATAGATAACACTGACCCATCATTGCATCACTACTGACAATAGATGATGTCACAGCTTATCTCCTCCCCTCCCTGTACAATGACCTCTATATAGATAACACTGACCCATCATTACATCACTACTGACAATAGATGATGTCACAGCTTATCTCCTCCCCCTCCCTGTACAATGACCTCTATATAGATAACACTGACCCATCATTACATCACTACTGACAATAGATGATGTCACAGCTTATCTCCTCCTCCTCCCTGTACAATGACCTCTATATAGATAACACTGACCCATCATTACATCACTACTGACAATAGATGATGTCACAGCTTATCTCCTCCCCCTCCCTGTTCAATGACCTCTATATAGTTAACACTGACCCATCATTACATCACTACTGACAATAGATGATGTCACAGCTTATCTCCTCCCCCTCCCTGTACAATGACCTCTATATAGATAACACTGACCCATCATTACATCACTACTGACAATAGATGATGTCACAGCTTATCCCCTCCCCCTCCCTGTACAATGACCTCTATATAGATAACACTGACCCATCTTTACATCACTACTGACAATAGATGATGTCACAGCTTATCTCCTCCTCCTCCCTGTACAATGACCTCTATATAGATAACACTGACCCATCATTACATCACTCCTGACAATAGATGATGTCACAGCTTATCCCCTCCCCCTCCCTGTACAATGACCTCTATATAGATAACACTGACCCATCTTTACATCACTACTGACAATAGATGATGTCACAGCTTATCCCCTCCCCCTCCCTGTACAATGACCTCTATATAGATAACACTGACCCATCATTACATCACTACTGACAATAGATGACGTCACAGCTTATCTCCTCACCCTCCCTGTACAATGACCTCTATATAGATAACACTGACCCATCATTACATCACTACTGACAATAGATGATGTCACAGCTTCTCTCCTCCCCCTCCCTGTACAATGACCTCTATATAGATAACACTGACCCATCATTACATCACTACTGACAATAGATGATGTCACAGCTTCTCTCCTCCCCCTCCCTGTTCAATGACCTCTATATAGTTAACACTGACCCATCATTACATCACTACTGACAATAGATGATGTCACAGCTTATCTCCTCCCCCCTACCTGTACAATGACCTCTAAATAGATAACACTGACCCATCATTACATCACTACTGACAATAGATGATGTCACAGCTTATCCCCTCCCCCTCCCTGTACAATGACCTCTATATAGATAACACTGACCCATCATTACATCACTTCTGACAATAGATGATGTCACAGCTTATCCCCTCCCCCTCCCTGTACAATGACCTCTATATAGATAACACTGACCCATCATTACATCACTACTGACAATAGATGATGTCACAGCTTATCTCCTCCCCCTCCCTGTTCAATGACCTCTACATAGTTAACACTGACCCATCATTACATCACTACTGACAATAGATGATGTCACAGCTTATCTCCTCCCCCCTACCTGTACAATGACCTCTATATAGATAACACTGACCCATCATTACATCACTACTGACAATAGATGATGTCACAGCTTCTCTCCTCCCCCTCCCTGTACAATGACCTCTATATAGATAACACTGACCCATCATTACATCACTACTGACAATAGATGATGTCACAGCTTATCCCCTCCCCCCTGTACAATGACCTCTATATAGATAACACTGACCCATCATTACATCACTACTGACAATAGATGATGTCACAGCTTATCTCCTCCCCCTCCCCGTACAATGACCTCTATATAGATAACACTGACCCATTATTACATCACTACTGACAATAGATGATGTCACAGATTATCTTCTCCCCCTCCCTGTACAATGACCTCTATATAGATAACACTGACCCATCATTACATCACTACTGACAATAGATGATGTCACAGATTATCCCCTCCCCCTCCCTGTACAATGACCTCTATATAGATAACACTGACCCATCATTACATCACTACTGACAATAGATGATGTCACAGCTTATCTCCTCCTCCCCCCTGTACAATGACCTCTATATAGATAACACTGACCCATCATTACATCACTACTGACAATAGTTGATGTCAAAGCTTATCTCCTCCCTCCTGTACAATGACCTCTATATAGATAACACTGACCCATCATTACATCACTACTGACAATAGATGATGTCACAGCTTATCTCCTCCCCTCCCTGTACAATGACCTCTATATAGATAACACTGACCCATCATTACATCACTACTGACAATAGATGATGTCACAGCTTATCTCCTCCCCCTCCCTGTACAATGACCTCTATATAGATAACACTGACCCATCATTACATCACTACTGACTATAGATGATGTCACAGCTTATCTCCTCCTCCCCCCTGTACAATGACCTCTATATAGATAACACTGACCCATCATTACATCACTACTGACTATAGATGATGTCACAGCTTATCTCCTCCTCCTCCCTGTACAATGACCTCTATATAGATAACACTGACCCATCATTACATCACTACTGACAATAGATGATGTCACAGCTTATCTCCTCCTCCCCCCTGTACAATGACCTCTATATAGATAACACTGACCCATCATTACATCACTACTGACAATAGATGATGTCACAGCTTATCTCCTCCCTCCTGTACAATGACCTCTATATAGATAACACTGACCCATCATTACATCACTACTGACAATAGATGATGTCACAGCTTATCTCCTCCCCTCCCTGTACAATGACCTCTATATAGATAACACTGACCCATCATTACATCACTACTGACAATAGATGATGTCACAGCTTATCTCCTCCCCCTCCCTGTACAATGACCTCTATATAGATAAAACAGACCCATCATTACATCACTACTGGCAATAGATGATGTCACAGCTTATCTCCTCCTCCCCCCTGTACAATGACCTCTATATAGATAACACTGACCCATCATTACATCACTACTGACAATAGATGATGTCACAGCTTATCTCCTCCTCCTCCCTGTACAATGACCTCTATATAGATAACACTGACCCATCATTACATCACTACTGACAATAGATGATGTCACAGCTTATCCCCTCCCCCCTGTACAATGACCTCTATATAGATAACACTGACCCATCATTACATCACTACTGACAATAGATGATGTCACAGCTTATCTCCTCCCCCTCCCTGTACAATGACCTCTATATAGATAACACTGACCCATCATTACATCACTACTGACAATAGATGATGTCACAGCTTATCTCCTCCCTCCTGTACAATGACCTCTATATAGATAACACTGACCCATTATTACATCACTACTGACAATAGATGATGTCACAGCTTATCTCCTCCCCCTCCCTGTTCAATGACCTCTATATAGTTAACACTGACCCATCATTACATCACTACTGACAATAGATGATGTCACAGCTTATCTCCTCCCCCTCCCTGTACAATGACCTCTATATAGATAACACTGACCCATCATTACATCACTACTGACAATAGATGATGTCACAGGTTATCCCCTCCCCCTCCCTGTACAATGACCTCTATATAGATAACACTGACCCATCTTTACATCACTACTGACAATAGATGATGTCACAGCTTATCTCCTCCTCCTCCCTGTACAATGACCTCTATATAGATAACACTGACCCATCATTACATCACTCCTGACAATAGATGATGTCACAGCTTATCCCCTCCCCCTCCCTGTACAATGACCTCTATATAGATAACACTGACCCATCTTTACATCACTACTGACAATAGATGATGTCACAGCTTATCCCCTCCCCCTCCCTGTACAATGACCTCTATATAGATAACACTGACCCATCATTACATCACTACTGACAATAGATGACGTCACAGCTTATCTCCTCACCCTCCCTGTACAATGACCTCTATATAGATAACACTGACCCATCATTACATCACTACTGACAATAGATGATGTCACAGCTTCTCTCCTCCCCCTCCCTGTACAATGACCTCTATATAGATAACACTGACCCATCATTACATCACTACTGACAATAGATGATGTCACAGCTTCTCTCCTCCCCCTCCCTGTTCAATGACCTCTATATAGTTAACACTGACCCATCATTACATCACTACTGACAATAGATGATGTCACAGCTTATCTCCTCCCCCCTACCTGTACAATGACCTCTAAATAGATAACACTGACCCATCATTACATCACTACTGACAATAGATGATGTCACAGCTTATCCCCTCCCCCTCCCTGTACAATGACCTCTATATAGATAACACTGACCCATCATTACATCACTTCTGACAATAGATGATGTCACAGCTTATCCCCTCCCCCTCCCTGTACAATGACCTCTATATAGATAACACTGACCCATCATTACATCACTACTGACAATAGATGATGTCACAGCTTATCTCCTCCCCCTCCCTGTTCAATGACCTCTACATAGTTAACACTGACCCATCATTACATCACTACTGACAATAGATGATGTCACAGCTTATCTCCTCCCCCCTACCTGTACAATGACCTCTATATAGATAACACTGACCCATCATTACATCACTACTGACAATAGATGATGTCACAGCTTCTCTCCTCCCCCTCCCTGTACAATGACCTCTATATAGATAACACTGACCCATCATTACATCACTACTGACAATAGATGATGTCACAGCTTATCCCCTCCCCCCTGTACAATGACCTCTATATAGATAACACTGACCCATCATTACATCACTACTGACAATAGATGATGTCACAGCTTATCTCCTCCCCCTCCCCGTACAATGACCTCTATATAGATAACACTGACCCATTATTACATCACTACTGACAATAGATGATGTCACAGATTATCTTCTCCCCCTCCCTGTACAATGACCTCTATATAGATAACACTGACCCATCATTACATCACTACTGACAATAGATGATGTCACAGATTATCCCCTCCCCCTCCCTGTACAATGACCTCTATATAGATAACACTGACCCATCATTACATCACTACTGACAATAGATGATGTCACAGCTTATCTCCTCCTCCCCCCTGTACAATGACCTCTATATAGATAACACTGACCCATCATTACATCACTACTGACAATAGTTGATGTCAAAGCTTATCTCCTCCCTCCTGTACAATGACCTCTATATAGATAACACTGACCCATCATTACATCACTACTGACAATAGATGATGTCACAGCTTATCTCCTCCCCTCCCTGTACAATGACCTCTATATAGATAACACTGACCCATCATTACATCACTACTGACAATAGATGATGTCACAGCTTATCTCCTCCCCCTCCCTGTACAATGACCTCTATATAGATAACACTGACCCATCATTACATCACTACTGACTATAGATGATGTCACAGCTTATCTCCTCCTCCCCCCTGTACAATGACCTCTATATAGATAACACTGACCCATCATTACATCACTACTGACTATAGATGATGTCACAGCTTATCTCCTCCTCCTCCCTGTACAATGACCTCTATATAGATAACACTGACCCATCATTACATCACTACTGACAATAGATGATGTCACAGCTTATCTCCTCCTCCCCCCTGTACAATGACCTCTATATAGATAACACTGACCCATCATTACATCACTACTGACAATAGATGATGTCACAGCTTATCTCCTCCCTCCTGTACAATGACCTCTATATAGATAACACTGACCCATCATTACATCACTACTGACAATAGATGATGTCACAGCTTATCTCCTCCCCTCCCTGTACAATGACCTCTATATAGATAACACTGACCCATCATTACATCACTACTGACAATAGATGATGTCACAGCTTATCTCCTCCCCCTCCCTGTACAATGACCTCTATATAGATAAAACAGACCCATCATTACATCACTACTGGCAATAGATGATGTCACAGCTTATCTCCTCCTCCCCCCTGTACAATGACCTCTATATAGATAACACTGACCCATCATTACATCACTACTGACAATAGATGATGTCACAGCTTATCTCCTCCTCCTCCCTGTACAATGACCTCTATATAGATAACACTGACCCATCATTACATCACTACTGACAATAGATGATGTCACAGCTTATCCCCTCCCCCCTGTACAATGACCTCTATATAGATAACACTGACCCATCATTACATCACTACTGACAATAGATGATGTCACAGCTTATCTCCTCCCCCTCCCTGTACAATGACCTCTATATAGATAACACTGACCCATCATTACATCACTACTGACAATAGATGATGTCACAGCTTATCTCCTCCCTCCTGTACAATGACCTCTATATAGATAACACTGACCCATTATTACATCACTACTGACAATAGATGATGTCACAGCTTATCTCCTCCGCCCCCTCCCTGTACAATGACCTCTATATAGATAACACTGACCCATCATTACATCACTAGTGACAATAGATGATGTCACAGCTTATCTTCTCCCCTCCCTGTACAATGACCTCTATATAGATAACACTGACCCATCATTACATCACTACTGACAATAGATGATGTCACAGCTTATCTCCTCCCCCTCCCTGTACAATGACCTCTATATAGATAACACTGACCCATCATTACATCACTACTGACAATAGATGATGTCACAGCTTATCACCTCCTCCCTCCTGTACAATGACCTCTATATAGATAACACTGACCCATCATTACATCACTACTGACAATAGATGATGTCACAGCTTATCTCCTCCTCCCCCCTGTACAATGACCTCTATATAGATAACACTGACCCATCATTACATCACTACTGACTATAGATGATGTCACAGCTTATCTCCTCCTCCCCCCTGTACAATGACCTCTATATAGATAACACTGACCCATCATTACATCACTACTGACAATAGATGATGTCACAGCTTATCTCCTCCTCCCCCCTGTACAATGACCTCTATATAGATAACACTGACCCATCATTACATCACTACTGACAATAGATGATGTCACAGCTTATCTCCTCCCCTCCCGGTACAATGACCTCTATATAGATAACACTGACCCATCATTACATCACTACTGACAATAGATGATGTCACAGCTTATCTCCTCCCCCTCCCTGTACAATGACCTCTATATAGATAAAACAGACCCATCATTACATCACTACTGGCAATAGATGATGTCACAGCTAATCTCCTCCTCCCCCCTGTACAATGACCTCTATATAGATAACACTGACCCATCATTACATCACTACTGACAATAGATGATGTCACAGCTTATCTCCTCCTCCTCCCTGTACAATGACCTCTATATAGATAACACTGACCCATCATTACATCACTACTGACAATAGATGATGTCACAGCTTATCTCCTCCTCCTCCCTGTACAATGACCTCTATATAGATAACACTGACCCATCATTACATCACTACTGACAATAGATGATGTCACAGCTTATCTCCTCCCCCTCCCTGTACAATGACCTCTATATAGATAACACTGACCCATCATTACATCACTACTGACAATAGATGATGTCACAGCTTATCACCTCCTCCCCCCTGTACAATGACCTCTATATAGATAACACTGACCCATCATTACATCACTACTGACAATAGATGATGTCACAGCTTATCTCCTCCTCCTCCCTGTACAATGACCTCTATATAGATAACACTGACCCATCATTACATCACTACTCACAATAGATGATGTCACAGCTTATCTCCTCCCTCCTGTACAATGACCTCTATATAGATAACACTGACCCATTATTACATCACTACTGACAATAGATGATGTCACAGCTTATCTCCTCCGCCCCCTCCCTGTACAATGACCTCTATATAGATAACACTGACCCATCATTACATCACTAGTGACAATAGATGATGTCACAGCTTATCTTCTCCCCTCCCTGTACAATGACCTCTATATAGATAACACTGACCCATCATTACATCACTACTGACAATAGATGATGTCACAGCTTATCTCCTCCCCCTCCCTGTACAATGACCTCTATATAGATAACACTGACCCATCATTACATCACTACTGACAATAGATGATGTCACAGCTTATCACCTCCTCCCCCCTGTACAATGACCTCTATATAGATAACACTGACCCATCATTACATCACTACTGACAATAGATGATGTCACAGCTTATCTCCTCCTCCTCCCTGTACAATGACCTCTATATAGATAACACTGACCCATCATTACATCACTACTCACAATAGATGATGTCACAGCTTATCTCCTCCCCCTCCCTGTTCAATGACCTCTACATAGTTAACACTGACCCATCATTACATCACTACTGACAATAGATGATGTCACAGCTTATCTCCTCCCCCCTACCTGTACAATGACCTCTATATAGATAACACTGACCCATCATTACATCACTACTGACAATAGTTGATGTCAAAGCTTATCTCCTCCCTCCTGTACAATGACCTCTATATAGATAACACTGACCCATCTTTACATCACTACTGACAATAGATGATGTCACAGCTTATCCCCTCCCCCTCCCTGTACAATGACCTCTATATAGATAACACTGACCCATCATTACATCACTACTGACAATAGATGATGTCACAGCTTATCTCCTCCCCCTCCCTGTACAATGATCTCTATATAGATAACACTGACCCATCATTACATCACTACTGACAATAGATGATGTCACAGCTTCTCTCCTCCTCCCTGTACAATGACCTCTATATAGATAACACTGACCCATCATTACATCACTACTGACAATAGATGATGTCACAGCTTATCTCCTCCTCCCCCCTGTACAATGACCTCTATATAGATAACACTGACCCATCATTACATCACTACTGACAATAGATGATGTCACAGCTTATCTCCTCCCCCTCCCTGTTCAATGACCTCTATATAGTTAACACTCACCCATCATTACATCACTACTGACAATAGATGATGTCACAGCTTATCTCCTCCCCCCATTGTGTACAATGACCTCTATATAGATAACACTGACCCATCATTACATCACTACTGACAATAGATGATGTCACAGCTTATCCCCTCCCCCTCCCTGTACAATGACCTCTATATAGATAACACTGACCCATCTTTACATCACTACTGACAATAGATGATGTCACAGCTTATCCCCTCCCCCTCCCTGTACAATGACCTCTATATAGATAACACTGACCCATCATTACATCACTACTGACAATAGATGATGTCACAGCTTATCTCCTCCCCCTCCCTGTACAATGACCTCTATATAGATAACACTGACCCATCATTACATCCCTACTGACAATAGATGATGTCACAGCTTATCTCCTCCCCCACCCTGTACAATGACCTCTATATAGATAACACTGACCCATCATTACATCATTACTGACAATAGATGATGTCACAGCTTATCCCCTCCCCCTCCCTGTACAATGACCTCTATATAGATAACACTGACCCATCATTACATCACTACTGACAATAGATGATGTCACAGCTTATCTCCTCCCCCTCCCTGTACAATGACCTCTATATAGATAACACTGACCCATCATTACATCACTACTGACAATAGAGGATGTCACAGCTTATCTCCTCCTCCTCCCTGTACAATATCCTCTATATAGATAACACTGAGCCATCATTACATCACTACTGACAATAGATGATGTCACAGCTTATCTCCTCCCCCTCCCTGTACAATGACCTCTATATAGATAACACAGACCCATCATTACATCACTACTGACAATAGATGATGTCACAGCTTATCTCCTCCTCCTCCCTGTACAATGACCTCTATATAGATAACAATGACCCACCATTACATCACTACTGACAATAGATGATGTCACAGCTTATCTCCTCCTCCTCCCTGTACAATGACCTCTATATAGATAACACTGACCCATCATTACATCACTACTGACAATAGATGATGTCACAGCTTATCTCCTCCCCCCTCGCTGTACAATGACCTCTATATAAATAACACTGACCCATCATTACATCACTACTGACAATAGATGATGTCACAGGTTATCCCCTCCCCCCTCCCTGTACAATGACCTCCATATAGATAACACTGACCCATCATTACATCACTACTGACAATAGATGATGTCACAGCTTATCTCCTCCCCCTTTACAATGACCTCTATATAGATAACACTGACCCATCATTACATCACTACTGACAATACATGATGTCACAGCTTCTCTCCTCCTCCTCCCTGTACAATGACCTCTATATAGATAACACTGACCCATCATTACATCACTACTGACAATAGATGATGTCACAGCTTATCGCCTCCCCCTCCCTGTACAATGACCTCTATATAGATAACACTTACCCATTATTACATCACTACTGACAATAGATGATGTCACAGCTTATCTCCTCCCCCTCCCTGTACAATGACCTCTATATAGATAACACTGACCCATCATTACATCACTACTGACAATAGATGATGTCACAGCTTCTCTCCTCCTCCCTGTACAATGACCTCTATATAGATAACACTGACCCATCATTACATCACTACTGACAATAGATGATGTCACAGCTTATCTCCTCCCCCTCCCTGTACAATGACCTCTATATAGATAACACTGACCCATCATTACATCACCACTGACAATAGATGATGTCACAGCTTCTCTCCTCCCCCTCCCTGTACAATGACCTCTATATAGATAAGATTGACCCATCATTACATCACTACTGACAATAGATGATGTCACAGCTTATCTCCTCCCCCTCCCTGTACAATGACCTCTATATAGATAACACTGACCCATCATTACATCACTACTGACAATAGATGATGTCACAGCTTCTCTCCTCCCCCTCCCTGTACAATGACCTCTATATAGATAACACTGACCCATCATTACATCACTACTGACAATAGATGATGTCACAGGTTATCCCCTCCCCCCTCCCTGTACAATGACCTCCATATAGATAACACTGACCCATCATTACATCACTACTGACAATAGATGATGTCACAGCTTATCTCCTCCTCCCTGTACAATGACCTCTATATAGATAACACTGACCCATCATTACATCACTACTGACAATAGATGATGTCACAGCTTATCTCCTCCCCCTCCCTGTACAATGACCTCTATATAGATAACAATGACCCATCATTACATCACTACTGACAATAGATGATGTCACATCTTATCTCCTCCCCCTCCTTGTACAATGACCTCTATATAGATAACACTGACCCATCATTACATCACTACTGACAATAGATGATGTCACAGCTTATTTCCTCCTCCCTGTACAATGACCTCTATATAGATAACACTGACCCATCATTACATCACTACTGACAATAGATGATGTCACAGCTTATCCCCTCCCCCCTGTACAATGACCTCTATATAGATAACAGTGACCCATCATTACATCACTACTGACAATAGATGATGTCACAGCTTATCTCCTCGTCCCCCCTGTACAATGACCTCTATATAGATAACACTGACCCATCATTACATCACTACTGACAATAGATGATGTCACAGCTTATCTCCTCCTTCCTGTACAATGACCTCTATATAGATAACACTGACCCATCATTGCATCACTACTGACAATAGATGATGTCACAGCTTATCTCCTCCCCTCCCTGTACAATGACCTCTATATAGATAACACTGACCCATCATTACATCACTACTGACAATAGATGATGTCACAGCTTATCTCCTCCCCCTCCCTGTACAATGACCTCTATATAGATAACACTGACCCATCATTACATCACTACTGACAATAGATGATGTCACAGCTTATCTCCTCCTCCTCCCTGTACAATGACCTCTATATAGATAACACTGACCCATCATTACATCACTACTGACAATAGATGATGTCACAGCTTATCTACTCCCCCTCCCTGTTCAATGACCTCTATATAGTTAACACTGACCCATCATTACATCACTACTGACAATAGATGATGTCACAGCTTATCTCCTCCCCCTCCCTGTACAATGACCTCTATATAGATAACACTGACCCATCATTACATCACTACTGACAATAGATGATGTCACAGCTTATCCCCTCCCCCTCCCTGTACAATGACCTCTATATAGATAACACTGACCCATCTTTACATCACTACTGACAATAGATGATGTCACAGCTTATCTCCTCCTCCTCCCTGTACAATGACCTCTATATAGATAACACTGACCCATCATTACATCACTACTGACAATAGATGATGTCACAGCTTATCCCCTCCCCCTCCCTGTACAATGACCTCTATATAGATAACACTGACCCATCTTTACATCACTACTGACAATAGATGATGTCACAGCTTATCCCCTCCCCCTCCCTGTACAATGACCTCTATATAGATAACACTGACCCATCATTACATCACTACTGACAATAGATGACGTCACAGCTTATCTCCTCACCCTCCCTGTACAATGACCTCTATATAGATAACACTGACCCATCATTACATCACTACTGACAATAGATGATGTCACAGCTTCTCTCATCCCCCTCCCTGTACAATGACCTCTATATAGATAACACTGACCCATCATTACATCACTACTGACAATAGATGATGTCACAGCTTCTCTCCTCCCCCTCCCTGTTCAATGACCTCTATATAGTTAACACTGACCCATCATTACATCACTACTGACAATAGATGATGTCACAGCTTATCTCCTCCCCCCTACCTGTACAATGACCTCTAAATAGATAACACTGACCCATCATTACATCACTACTGACAATAGATGATGTCACAGCTTATCCCCTCCCCCTCCCTGTACAATGACCTCTATATAGATAACACTGACCCATCATTACATCACTTCTGACAATAGATGATGTCAAAGCTTATCCCCTCCCCCTCCCTGTACAATGACCTCTATATAGATAACACTGACCCATCATTACATCACTACTGACAATAGATGATGTCACAGCTTATCTCCTCCCCCTCCCTGTTCAATGACCTCTACATAGTTAACACTGACCCATCATTACATCACTACTGACAATAGATGATGTCACAGCTTATCTCCTCCCCCCTACCTGTACAATGACCTCTATATAGATAACACTGACCCATCATTACATCACTACTGACAATAGATGATGTCACAGCTTCTCTCCTCCCCCTCCCTGTACAATGACCTCTATATAGATAACACTGACCCATCATTACATCACTACTGACAATAGATGATGTCACAGCTTATCTCCTCCTCCCCCCTGTACAATGACCTCTATATAGATAACACTGACCCATCATTACATCACTACTGACAATAGATGATGTCACAGCTTATCTCCTCCCTCCTGTACAATGACCTCTATATAGATAACACTGACCCATCATTACATCACTACTGACAATAGATGATGTCACAGCTTATCTCCTCCCTCCTGTACAATGACCTCTATATAGATAACACTGACCCATCATTACATCACTACTGACAATAGATGATGTCACAGCTTATCTCCTCCCCTCCCTGTACAATGACCTCTATATAGATAACACTGACCCATCATTACATCACTACTGACAATAGATGATGTCACAGCTTATCTCCTCCCCCTCCCTGTACAATGACCTCTATATAGATAACACTGACCCATCATTACATCACTACTGACAATAGATGATGTCACAGTTTATCTCCTCCTCCCCCCTGTACAATGACCTCTATATAGATAACACTGACCCATCATTACATCACTACTGACAATAGATGATGTCACAGCTTATCTCCTCCCCCTCCCTGTACAATGACCTCTATATAGATAACACTGACCCATCATTACATCACTACTGAAAATAGATGATGTCACAGCTTATCTCCTCCTCCCCCCTGTACAATGACCTCTATATAGATAACACTGACCCATCATTACATCACTACTGACAATAGATGATGTCACAGCTTATCTCCTCCCACCTGTACAATGACCTCTATATAGATAACACTGACCCATCATTACATCACTACTAACAATAGATGATGTCACAGCTTATCTCCTCCTTCTCCCTGTACAATGACCTCTATATAGATAACACTGACCCATCATTACATCACTACTGACAATAGATGATGTCACAGCTTATCTCCTCCCCTCCCTGTACAATGACCTCTATATAGATAACACTGACCCATCATTACATCACTACTGACAATAGATGATGTCACAGCTTATCTCCTCCCCCTCCCTGTACAATGACCTCTATATAGATAACACTTACCCATCATTACATCACTACTGACAATAGATGATGTCACAGCTTATCTCCTCCTCCCCACTGTACAATGACCTCTATATAGATAACACTGACCCATCATTACATCACTACTGACAATAGATGATGTCACAGCTTATCTCCTCCTCCTCCCTGTACAATGACCTCTATATAAATAACACTGACCCATCATTACATCACTACTGACAATAGATGATGTCACAGCTTATCTCCTCCCCCTCCCTGTACAATGACCTCTATATAGATAACACTGACCCATCATTACATCACTACTGACAATAGATGATGTCACAGCTTATCCCCTCCCCCCTGTACAATGACCTCTATATAGATAACACTGACCCATCATTACATCACTACTGACAATAGATGATGTCACAGCTTATCTCCTCCTCCCCCCTGTACAATGACCTCTATATAGATAACACTGACCCATCATTACATCACTACTGACAATAGTTGATGTCACAGCTTATCTCCTCCCTCCTGTACAATGACCTCTATATAGATAACACTGACCCATCATTACATCACTACTGACAATAGATGATGTCACAGCTTATCTCCTCCCCTCCCTGTACAATGACCTCTATATAGATAACACTGACCCATCATTACATCACTACTGACAATAGATGATGTCACAGCTTATCTCCTCCCCCTCCCTGTACAATGACCTCTATATAGATAACACTGACCCATCATTACATCACTACTGACTATAGATGATGTCATAGCTTATCTCCTCCTCCCCCCTGTACAATGACCTCTATATAGATAACACTGACCCATCATTACATCACTACTGACTATAGATGATGTCACAGCTTATCTCCTCCTCCTCCCTGTACAATGACCTCTATATAGATAACACTGACCCATCATTACATCACTACTGACAATAGATGATGTCACAGCTTATCTCCTCCTCCCCCCTGTACAATGACCTCTATATAGATAACACTGACCCATCATTACATCACTACTGACAATAGATGATGTCACAGCTTATCTCCTGCCTCCTGTACAATGACCTCTATATAGATAACACTGACCCATCATTACATCACTACTGACAATAGATGATGTCACAGCTTATCTCCTCCCCTCCCTGTACAATGACATCTATATAGATAACACTGACCCATCATTACATCACTACTGACAATAGATGATGTCACAGCTTATCTCCTCCCCCTCCCTGTACAATGACCTCTATATAGATAAAACAGACCCATCATTACATCACTACTGGCAATAGATGATGTCACAGCTTATCTCCTCCTCCCCCCTGTACAATGACCTCTATATAGATAACACTGACCCTTCATTACATCACTACTGACAATAGATGATGTCACAGCTTATCTCCTCCTCCTCCCTGTACAATGACCTCTATATAGATAACACTGACCCATCATTACATCACTACTGACAATAGATGATGTCACAGCTTATCTCCTCCCCCTCCCTGTACAATGACCTCTATATAGATAACACTGACCCATCATTACATCACTACTGACAATAGATGATGTCACAGCTTATCCCCTCCCCCCTGTACAATGACCTCTATATAGATAACACTGACCCATCATTACATCACTACTGACAATAGATGATGTCACAGCTTATCCCCTCCCCCCTGTACAATGACCTCTATATAGATAACACTGACCCATCATTACATCACTACTGACAATAGATGATGTCACAGCTTATCTCCTCCTCCCCCCTGTACAATGACCTCTATATAGATAACACTGACCCATCATTACATCACTACTGACAATAGATGATGTCACAGCTTATCTCCTCCCTCCTGTACAATGACCTCTATATAGATAACACTGACCCATTATTACATCACTACTGACAAAAGATGATGTCACAGCTTATCTCCTCCCCCTCCCTGTACAATGACCTCTATATAGATAACACTGACCCATCATTACATCACTACTGACAATAGATGATGTCACAGCTTATCCCCTCCCCCCTGTACAATGACCTCTATATAGATAACACTGACCCATCATTACATCACTACTGACAATAGATGATGTCACAGCTTATCTCCTCCTCCCCCCTGTACAATGACCTCTATATAGATAACACTGACCCATCATTACATCACTACTGACAATAGATGATGTCACAGCTTATCTCCTCCCCCTCCCTGTACAATGACCTCTATATAGATAACACTGACCCATCATTACATCACTAGTGACAATAGATGATGTCACAGCTTATCTCCTCCGCCCCCTCCCTGTACAATGACCTCTATATAGATAACACTGACCCATCATTACATCACTACTGACAATAGATGATGTCACAGCTTATCTTCTCCCCTCCCTGTACAATGACCTCTATATAGATAACACTGACCCATCATTACATCACTACTGACAATAGATGATGTCACAGCTTATCTCCTCCCCCTCCCTGTACAATGACCTCTATATAGATAACACTAACCCATCATTACATCACTACTGACAATAGATGATGTCACAGCTTATCACCTCCTCCCCCCTGTACAATGACCTCTATATAGATAACACTGACCCATCATTACATCACTACTGACAATAGATGATGTCACAGCTTATCTCCTCCTCCTCCCTGTACAATGACCTCTATATAGATAACACTGACCCATCATTACATCACTATTAACAATAGATGATGTCACAGCTTATCTCCTCCCCCTCCCTGTTCAATGACCTCTACATAGTTAACACTGACCCATCATTACATCACTACTGACAATAGATGATGTCACAGCTTATCTCCTCCCCCCTACCTGTACAATGACCTCTATATAGATAACACTGACCCATCATTACATCACTACTGACAATAGATGATGTCACAGCTTATCCCCTCCCCGTACAATGACCTCTATATAGATAACACTGACCCATCATTACATCACTACTGACAATAGATGATGTCACAGCTTCTCTCCTCCCCCTCCCTGTACAATGATCTCTATATAGATAACACTGACCCATCATTACATCACTACTGACAATAGATGATGTCACAGCTTCTCTCCTCCCCCCTACCTGTACAATGACCTCTATATAGATAACACTGACCCATCATTACATCACTACTGACAATAGATGATGTCACAGCTTATCCCCTCCCCGTACAATGACCTCTATATAGATAACACTGACCCATCTTTACATCACTACTGACAATAGATGATGTCACAGCTTATCTCCTCCCCCTCTCTGTACAATGATCTCTATATAGATAACACTGACCCATCATTACATCACTACTGACAATAGATGATGTCACAGCTTCTCTCCTCCCCCTCCCTGTTCAATGACCTCTATATAGTCAACACTCACCCATCATTACATCACTACTGACAATAGATGATGTCACAGCTTATCTCCTCCCCCCATTCTGTACAATGACCTCTATATAGATAACACTGACCCATCATTACATCACTACTGACAATAGATGATGTCACAGCTTATCCCCTCCCCCTCCCTGTACAATGACCTCTATATAGATAACACTGACCCATCTTTACATCACTACTGACAATAGATGATGTCACAGCTTATCCCCTCCCCCTCCCTGTACAATGACCTCTATATAGATAACACTGACCCATCATTACATCACTACTGACAATAGATGATGTCACAGCTTATCTCCTCCCCCTCCCTGTACAATGACCTCTATATAGATAACACTGACCCATCATTACATCACTACTGACAATAGATGATGTCACATCTTATCCCCTCCTCCTCCCTGTACAATGACCTCTATATAGATAACTCTGACCCATCATTACATCACTACTGACAATAGATGATGTCACAGCTTATCTCCTCCCCTCCCTGTACAATGACCTCTATATAGAGAACACTGACCCATCATTACATCACTACTGACAATAGATGATGTCACAGCTTCTCTCCTCCCCCTCCTGTACAATGACCTCTATATAGATAACACTGACCCATCATTACATCACTACTGACAATAGATGATGTCACAGCTTATCTCCTCCCCCTCCCTTTACAATGACCTCTATATAGATAACACTGACTCATCATTACATCACTACTGACAATAGATGATGTCACAGCTTATCTCCTCCCCCTCCCTGTACAATGACCTCTATATAGATAACACTGACCCATCATTACATCACTACTGACAATAGATGATGTCACAGCTTATCTCCTCCCCCTCCCTGTACAATGACCTCTATATAGATAACACTGACCCATCATTACATCACTACTGACAATAGATGATGTCACAGCTTCTCTCCTCCTCCCTGTACAATGACCTCTATATAGATAACACGGAGCCATCATTACATCACTACTGACAATAGATGATGTCACAGCTTCTCTCCTCCCCCTCCTGTACAATGACCTCTATATAGATAACACTGACCCATCATTACATCACTACTGACAATAGATGATGTCACAGCTTATCTCCTCCCCCTCCCTTTACAATGACCTCTATATAGATAACACTGACTCATCATTACATCACTACTGACAATAGATGATGTCACAGCTTATCTCCTCCCCCTCCCTGTACAATGACCTCTATATAGATAACACTGACCCATCATTACATCACTACTGACAATAGATGATGTCACAGCTTCTCTCCCCCCCCTCCTGTACAATGACCTCTATATAGATAACACTGACCCATCATTACATCACTACTGACAATAGATGATGTCACAGCTTATCTCCTCCTCCTCCCTGTACAATGACCTCTATATAGATAACACTGACCCATCATTACATCACTACTGACAATAGATGATGTCGCAGCAGATCTCCTCCCCCTCCCTGTACAATGACCTCTATATAGATAACACTTACCCATCATTACATCACTACTGACAATAGATGATGTCACAGCTTATCTCCTCCTCCTCCCTGTACAATGACCTCTATATAGATAACACTGACCAATTATTACATCACTACTCACAATAGATGATGTCACAGCTTATCTCCTCCCCCTCCCTGTTCAATGACCTCTACATAGTTAACACTGACCCATCATTACATCACTACTGACAATAGATGATGTCACAGCTTATCTCCTCCTCCCTGTACAATGACCTCTATATAGATAACACTGACCCATCATTACATCACTACTGACAATAGATGATGTCACAGCTTATCCCCTCCCCCCTGTACAATGACCTCTATATAGATAACACTGACCCATCATTACATTACTACTGACAATAGATGATGTCACAGCTTATCTCCTCCCCCTCCCTGTACAATGACCTCTATATAGATAACACTGACCCATCATTACATCACTACTGACAATAGATGATGTCACAGCTTCTCTTCTCCTCCCTGTACAATGACCTCTATATAGATAACACTGACCCATCATTACATCACTACTGACAATAGATGATGTCACAGCTTATTCCCTCCCCCCTGTACAATGACCTCTATATAGATAACACTGACCTATCATTACATTACTACTGACAATAGATGATGTCACAGCTTATCTCCTCCCCCTCCCTGTACAATGACCTCTATATAGATAACACTGACCCATCATTACATCACTACTGACAATAGATGATGTCACAGCTTATCTCCTCCCCCTCCCTGTACAATGACCTCTATATAGATAACACTGACACATCATTACATCACTACTGACAATAGATGATGTCACAGCTTATCTCCTCCCCCTCCCTGTACAATGACCTCTATATAGATAACACTGACCCATCATTACATCACTACTGACAATAGATGATGTCACAGCTTATCTCCTCCCCCTCCCTGTACAATGACCTCTATATAGATAACACTGACACATCATTACATCACTACTGACAATAGATGATGTCACAGCTTATCTCCTCCCCCTCCCTGTACAATGACCTCTATATAGATAACACTGACCCATCATTACATCACTACTGACAATAGATGATGTCACAGCTTATCTCCTCCCCCTCCCTGTACAATGACCTCTATATAGATAACACTGACCCATCATTACATCACTACTGACAATAGATGATGTCACAGCTTCTCTCCTCCCCCTCCTGTACAATGACCTCTATATAGATAACACTGACCCATCATTACATCACTACTGACAATAGATGATGTCACAGCTTATCTCCTCCCCCTCCCTGTACAATGACCTCTATATAGATAACACTGACCCATCATTACATCACTACTGACAATAGATGATTTCACATCTTATCCCCTTCTTCTCCCTGTACAATGACCTCTATATAGATAACTCTGACCCATCATTACATCACTACTGACAATAGATGATGTCACAGCTTCTCTCCTCCCCCTCCTGTACAATGACCTCTATATAGATAACACTGACCCATCATTACATCACTACTGACAATAGATGATGTCACAGCTTATCTCCTCCTCCTCCCTGTACAATGACCTCTATATAGATAACACTGACCCATCATTACATCACTACTGACAATAGATGATGTCGCAGCTTATCTCCTCCCCCTCCCTGTACAATGACCTCTATATAGATAACACTGACCCATCATTACATCACTACTGACAATAGATGATGTCACAGCTTATCTCCTCCTCCTCCCTGTACAATGACCTCTATATAGATAACACTGACCAATTATTACATCACTACTCACAATAGATGATGTCACAGCTTATCTCCTCCCCCTCCCTGTTCAATGACCTCTACATAGTTAACACTGACCCATCATTACATCACTACTGACAATAGATGATGTCACAGCTTATCTCCTCCTCCCTGTACAATTACCTCTATATAGATAACACTGACCCATCATTACATCACTACTGACAATAGATGATGTCACAGCTTATCCCCTCCCCCCTGTACAATGACCTCTATATAGATAACACTGACCCATCATTACATTACTACTGACAATAGATGATGTCACAGCTTATCTCCTCCCCCTCCCTGTACAATGACTTCTATATAGATAACACTGACCCATCATTACATCACTACTGACAATAGATGATGTCACAGCTTCTCTTCTCCTCCCTGTACAATGACCTCTATATAGATAACACTGACCCATCATTACATCACTACTGACAATAGATGATGTCACAGCTTATCCCCTCCCCCCTGTACAATGACCTCTATATAGATAACACTGACCCACCATTACATTACTACTGACAATAGATGATGTCACAGCTTATCTCCTCCCCCTCCCTGTACAATGACCTCTATATAGATAACACTGACCCATCATTACATCACTACTGACAATAGATGATGTCACAGCTTATCTCCTCCCCCTCCCTGTACAATGACCTCTATATAGATAACACTGACACATCATTACATCACTACTGACAATAGATGATGTCACAGCTTATCTCCTCTCCCTCCCTGTACAATGACCTCTATATAGATAACACTGACCCATCATTACATCACTACTGACAATAGATGATGTCACAGCTTATCTCCTCCCCCTCCCTGTACAATGACCTCTATATAGATAACACTGACACATCATTACATCACTACTGACAATAGATGATGTCACAGCTTATCTCCTCCCCCTCCCTGTACAATGACCTCTATATAGATAACACTGACCCATCATTACATCACTACTGACAATAGATGATGTCACAGCTTATCTCCTCCCCCTCCCTGTACAATGACCTCTATATAGATAACACTGACACATCATTACATCACTACTGACAATAGATGATGTCACAGCTTATCTCCTCCCCCTCCCTGTACAATGACCTCTATATAGATAAGATTGACCCATCATTACATCACCACTGACAATAGATGATGTCACAGCTTATCCCCCCCCTCCCTGTACAATGACCTCTATATAGATAACACAGACCCATCATTACATCACTACTGACAACAGATGATGTCACAGGTTATCCCCTCCCCCCTCCCTGTACAATGACCTCCATATAGATAAAACTGACCCATCATTACATCACTACTGACAATAGATGATGTCACAGCTTATCTCCTCCCCCTGTACAATGACCTCTATATAGATAACACTGACCCATCATTACATCACTACTGACAATACATGATGTCACAGCTTCTCTCCTCCTCCTCCCTGTACAATGACCTCTATATAGATAACACTGACCCATCATTACATCACTACTGACAATAGATGATGTCACAGCCTATCGCCTCCCCCTCCCTGTACAATGACCTCTATATAGATAACACTTACCCATTATTACATCACTACTGACAAAAGATGATGTCACAGCTTATCTCCTCCCCCTCCCTGTACAATGACCTCTATATAGATAACACTGACCCATCATTACATCACCACTGACAATAGATGATGTCACAGCTTCTCTCCTCCCCCTCCCTTTACAATGACCTCTATATAGATAAGATTGACCCATCATTACATCACTACTGACAATAGATGATGTCACAGCTTATCTCCTCCCCCTCCCTGTACAATGACCTCTATATAGATAACACTGACCCATCATTACATCACTACTGACAATAGATGATGTCACAGCTTCTCTCCTCCCCCTCCCTGTACAATGACCTCTATATAGATAACACTGACCCATCATTACATCACTACTGACAATAGATGATGTCACAGGTTATCCCCTCCCCCCTCCCTGTACAATGACCTCCATATAGATAACACTGACCCATCATTACATCACTACTGACAATAGATGATGTCACAGCTTATCTCCTCCCCCTGTACAATGACCTCTATATAGATAACACTGACCCATCATTACATCACTACTGACAATAGATGATGTCACAGCTTATCTCCTCCAACTCCCTGTACAATGACCTCTATATAGATAACACTGACCCATCATTACATCACTACTGACAATAGATGATGTCACAGCTTATCGCCTCCCCCTCCCTGTACAATGACCTCTATATAGATAACACTGACCCATCATTACATCACTACTGACAATAGATGATGTCACAGCTTATCTCCTCCCCCTCCCTGTACAATGACCTCTATATAGATAACACTGACCCATCATTACATCACTACTGACAATAGATGATGTCACAGCTTATCTCCTCCCCCTCCCTGTACAATGACCTCTATATAGATAACACTGACCCATCATTACATCACTACTGACAATAGATGATGTCACATCTTATCTCCTCCCCCTCCCTGTACAATGACCTCTATATAGATAACACTGACCCATCATTACATCACTACTGACAATAGATGATGTCACAGCTTATCTCCTCCCTCTCCCTGTACAATGACCTCTATGTAGATAACACTGACCCATCATTACATCACTACTGACAATAGATGATGTCACAGCTTATCTCCTCCCTCCTGTACAATGACCTCTATATAGATAACACTGACCCATCATTACATCACTACTGACAATAGATGATGTCACAGCTTATCTCCTCCCTCCTGTACAATGACCTCTATATAGATAACACTGACCCATCATTACATCACTACTGACAATAGATGATGTCACAGCTTATCTCCTCCCCTCCCTGTACAATGACCTCTATATAGATAACACTGACCCATCATTACATCACTACTGACAATAGATGATGTCACAGCTTATCTCCTCCCCCTCCCTGTACAATGACCTCTATATAGATAACACTGACCCATCATTACATCACTACTGAAAATAGATGATGTCACAGCTTATCTCCTCCTCCCCCCTGTACAATGACCTCTATATAGATAACACTGACCCATCATTACATCACTACTGACAATAGATGATGTCACAGCTTATCTCCTCCCCCTCCCTGTACAATGACCGCTATATAGATAACACTGACCCATCATTACATCACTACTGAAAATAGATGATGTCACAGCTTATCTCCTCCTCCCCCCTGTACAATGACCTCTATATAGATAACACTGACCCATCATTACATCACTACTGACAATAGATGATGTCACAGCTTATCTCCTCCCACCTGTACAATGACCTCTATATAGATAACACTGACCCATCATTACATCACTACTGACAATAGATGATGTCACAGCTTATCTCCTCCTTCTCCCTGTACAATGACCTCTATATAGATAACACTGACCCATCATTACATCACTACTGACAATAGATGATGTCACAGCTTATCTCCTCCCCTCCCTGTACAATGACCTCTATATAGATAACACTGACCCATCATTACATCACTACTGACAATAGATGATGTCACAGCTTATCTCCTCCCCCTCCCTGTACAATGACCTCTATATAGATAACACTGACCCATCATTACATCACTACTGACAATAGATGATGTCACAGCTTATCTCCTCCTCCCCACTGTACAATGACCTCTATATAGATAACACTGACCCATCATTACATCACTACTGACAATAGATGATGTCACAGCTTATCTCCTCCTCCTCCCTGTACAATGACCTCTATATAAATAACACTGACCCATCATTACATCACTACTGACAATAGATGATGTCACAGCTTATCTCCTCCCCCTCCCTGTACAATTACCTCTTTATAGATAACACTGACCCATCATTACATCACTACTGACAATAGATGATGTCACAGCTTATCCCCTCCCCCCTGTACAATGACCTCTATATAGATAACACTGACCCATCATTACATCACTACTGACAATAGATGATGTCACAGCTTATCTCCTCCTCCCCCCTGTACAATGACCTCTATAGAGATAACACTGACCCATCATTACATCACTACTGACAATAGTTGATGTCACAGCTTATCTCCTCCCTCCTGTACAATGACCTCTATATAGATAACACTGACCCATCATTACATCACTACTGACAATAGATGATGTCACAGCTTATCTCCTCCCCTCCCTGTACAATGACCTCTATATAGATAACACTGACCCATCATTACATCACTACTGACAATAGATGATGTCACAGCTTATATCCTCCCCCTCCCTGTACAATGACCTCTATATAGATAACACTGACCCATTATTACATCACTACTCACAATAGATGATGTCACAGCTTATCTCCTCCCCCTCCCTGTTCAATGACCTCTACATAGTTAACACTGACCCATCATTACATCACTACTGACAATAGATGATGTCACAGCTTATCTCCTCCTCCCTGTACAATGACCTCTATATAGATAACACTGACCCATCATTACATCACTACTGACAATAGATGATGTCACAGCTTATCCCCTCCCCCCTGTACAATGACCTCTATATAGATAACACTGACCCATCATTACATTACTACTGACAATAGATGATGTCACAGCTTATCTCCTCCCCCTCCCTGTACAATGACCTCTATATAGATAACACTGACCCATCATTACATCACTACTGACAATAGATGATGTCACAGCTTCTCTTCTCCTCCCTGTACAATGACCTCTATATAGATAACACTGACCCATCATTACATCACTACTGACAATAGATGATGTCACAGCTTATCCCCTCCCCCCTGTACAATGACCTCTATATAGATAACACTGACCCATCATTACATCACTACTGACAATAGATGATGTCACAGCTTATCTCCTCCCCCTCCCTGTACAATGACCTCTATATAGATAACACTGACCCATCATTACATCACTACTGACAATAGATGATGTCACAGCTTATCTCCTCCCCCTCCCTGTACAATGACCTCTATATAGATAACACTGACACATCATTACATCACTACTGACAATAGATGATGTCACAGCTTATCTCCTCCCACCTGTACAATGACCTCTATATAGATAACACTGACCCATCATTACATCACTACTGACAATAGATGATGTCACAGCTTATCTCCTCCTTCTCCCTGTACAATGACCTCTATATAGATAACACTGACCCATCATTACATCACTACTGACAATAGATGATGTCACAGCTTATCTCCTCCCCTCCCTGTACAATGACCTCTATATAGATAACACTGACCCATCATTACATCACTACTGACAATAGATGATGTCACAGCTTATCTCCTCCCCCTCCCTGTACAATGACCTCTATATAGATAACACTGACCCATCATTACATCACTACTGACAATAGATGATGTCACAGCTTATCTCCTCCTCCCCACTGTACAATGACCTCTATATAGATAACACTGACCCATCATTACATCACTACTGACAATAGATGATGTCACAGCTTATCTCCTCCTCCTCCCTGTACAATGACCTCTATATAAATAACACTGACCCATCATTACATCACTACTGACAATAGATGATGTCACAGCTTATCTCCTCCCCCTCCCTGTACAATGACCTCTTTATAGATAACACTGACCCATCATTACATCACTACTGACAATAGATGATGTCACAGCTTATCCCCTCCCCCCTGTACAATGACCTCTATATAGATAACACTGACCCATCATTACATCACTACTGACAATAGATGATGTCACAGCTTATCTCCTCCTCCCCCCTGTACAATGACCTCTATATAGATAACACTGACCCATCATTACATCACTACTGACAATAGTTGATGTCACAGCTTATCTCCTCCCTCCTGTACAATGACCTCTATATAGATAACACTGACCCATCATTACATCACTACTGACAATAGATGATGTCACAGCTTATCTCCTCCCCTCCCTGTACAATGACCTCTATATAGATAACACTGACCCATCATTACATCACTACTGACAATAGATGATGTCACAGCTTATATCCTCCCCCTCCCTGTACAATGACCTCTATATAGATAACACTGACCCATTATTACATCACTACTCACAATAGATGATGTCACAGCTTATCTCCTCCCCCTCCCTGTTCAATGACCTCTACATAGTTAACACTGACCCATCATTACATCACTACTGACAATAGATGATGTCACAGCTTATCTCCTCCTCCCTGTACAATGACCTCTATATAGATAACACTGACCCATCATTACATCACTACTGACAATAGATGATGTCACAGCTTATCCCCTCCCCCCTGTACAATGACCTCTATATAGATAACACTGACCCATCATTACATTACTACTGACAATAGATGATGTCACAGCTTATCTCCTCCCCCTCCCTGTACAATGACCTCTATATAGATAACACTGACCCATCATTACATCACTACTGACAATAGATGATGTCACAGCTTCTCTTCTCCTCCCTGTACAATGACCTCTATATAGATAACACTGACCCATCATTACATCACTACTGACAATAGATGATGTCACAGCTTATCCCCTCCCCCCTGTACAATGACCTCTATATAGATAACACTGACCCATCATTACATTACTACTGACAATAGATGATGTCACAGCTTATCTCCTCCCCCTCCCTGTACAATGACCTCTATATAGATAACACTGACCCATCATTACATCACTACTGACAATAGATGATGTCACAGCTTATCTCCTCCCCCTCCCTGTACAATGACCTCTATATAGATAACACTGACACATCATTACATCACTACTGACAATAGATGATGTCACAGCTTATCTCCTCCCCCTCCCTGTACAATGACCTCTATATAGATAACACTGACCCATCATTACATCACTACTGACAATAGATGATGTCACAGCTTATCTCCTCCCCCTCCCTGTACAATGACCTCTATATAGATAACACTGACACATCATTACATCACTACTGACAATAGATGATGTCACAGCTTATCTCCTCCCCCTCCCTGTACAATGACCTCTATATAGATAACACTGATCCATCATTACATCACTACTGACAATAGATGATGTCACAGCTTATCTCCTCCCCCTCCCTGTACAATGACCTCTATATAGATAACACTGACACATCATTACATCACTACTGACAATAGATGATGTCACAGCTTATCTCCTCCCCCTCCCTGTACAATGACCTCTATATAGATAACACTGACCCATCATTACATCACTACTGACAATAGATGATGTCACAGCTTATCTCCTCCCCCTCCCTGTACAATGACCTCTATATAGATAACACTGACCCATCATTACATCACTACTGACAATAGATGATGTCACAGCTTATCTCCTCCCCTCCTGTACAATGACCTCTATATAGATAACACTGACACATCATTACATCACTACTGACAATAGATGATGTCACAGCTTATCTCCTCCCCTCCCTGTACAATGCCCTCTATATAGATAACACTGACCCATCATTACATCACTACTGACAATAGATGATGTCACAGCTTATCTCCTCCCCCTCCCTGTACAATGACCTCTATATAGATAACACTGACCCATCATTACATCACTACTGACAATAGATGATGTCACAGCTTATCTCCTCCCCCTCCCTGTACAATGACCTGCAAAAACTTCTCTTTGTAATAATTAGTTTTTATAGAAGTTGTATCCATATGTGAGCCTTGTTCTAGCAGTAACCAGCGTAGATCATGAACTGTTTGCCCCTCACTCCCTTCTCTTGTCTGTTTTCTCACAATCTTTCCTGATTCTTTATCCCCTTCCTCTTTTGTAACTGTTTAATAACAGACTTATGTTCCTTTAATACTTTGGATGCTTTACGTAAACCAAGCCGCAGGGCACAGAAGAATGTACACAACACTTTGACTGTTGCATGTGAAAAATCCCTTTATGTCAACCTGATGCCTCTTGGGGAGGATCAAAACTTCTGCCTTTAATTATAGCTGAACAATGTTGGCAAGAGAGACAACCTCTAGGTACACACAGTACCTTGTTATACAGACTTCTTTTTTATTTGTACTGGTGGTCTCAGACTTAAGGACGACCCTAGTTACAGACGGACCTTTCTACCCACTGTGACCTCTGGTGACCTCTCTGGATGTTACTATAGTCCCAGGCTGCAATGATCAGCTGTAAGGTGTCTGTAATGAAACTTTATTGATAATCCTTGCTCCCATGACAGCACAAAATTTTAAAAATCCAATTGTCACGAGGACGAAAATAAATTTGTCTTGAGTTACAATTATAAATTTTACCAGTTCTAACTTACATACAAATTCAACTTAAGAACAAACCTAAAGAACCTATCTTGTAGGGTTGCGGGTTTCTTCTTAAACATTATGCCATATATAGGGTCATGTTGTAGGATAGCCCAATTTTTAAGAATGGTCTGTTTTATTAACTTGCGATAATGAATAGATTTCGACACAAAGGTTTTTTAAAATTTTTTTTACTTTAATTTTTTCCACTTTGTCTTTCGAATACCCTCTATTAACAGAGTTTTTACTTAACTTAGTGGTCTGAGTCTCATACTCTTCATCCGTGCCACATATACCTCGAGCTCTGATGAATTGACCTCTAAAGGGGTCAGGGACATGATAACCATCGTATTTCAGCATGTTGTTACAATATAACGGCTTATAATTTTTAATATAACATGGTCTCAAACTTACTCACACGTCATCCACATCTAGTGAACAATTCTAGCCTTAGCCACACAGTTTTCCAAAACCTAATTTTCAAAGTAAGACATATAGATATTGGTGAAGCCACAGAAGACCCCATGAAGGACCCCTGCATTTGCAAGAAACTCTTTACCACTCTTTACCAAACCTAAAATAATTTCTGCTAAGAATTAGATCTAAAAGTGTCCAAAATTGGTATAAATGACACAAATTTTAAAAAATGTAATACCATATTCTAATGCCAATGATTTTTTATACTTTGTATATGGAGCTATGTCTTTTTTTTTAGAAGGGCATTGGAGGTAGAGGGTGAAGCTCTGTACTTTATGTTGTACTAGGATAGTACATAACTGCTATTAGCTAGAACAAAATAGAATTGGTAAACAAAAAATATTTTATATCTATCTATGCATCTATCTCTCCTTGCCTGTCTCTCACTCACTCTCCCTGCCTGTCTCTCACTCACTCTCCCTGCCTGTCTCTCAATCACTCTCCCTGCCTGTCTCTCACTCACTCTCCCTGCCTGTCTCTCAATCACTCTCCCTGCCTGTCTCTCACTCACTCTCCCTGCCTGTCTCTCAATCACTCTCCCTGCCTGTCTCTCAATCACTCTCCCTGCCTGTCTCTCACTCAGTCTCCCTGCCTGTCTCTTATTCTCTCTCCCTGTCTGTCTTATACTCACTCTCCCTTCCTGTCTCTCAATAACTCTCTCTACCTGTGTCTCAGTCACTCTCCCTGCCAGTCTCTCACTCACTGTCACTACCTGTCTCTCAGTCACTCACTCTCCCTGTCCGTCTCTCACTCACCCTCTCTACCTACCTCTTATTCACTATCCTTGTCTGTCTCTTACTCACTCTCTCTACCTTTCTCTCACTCCCTCTCCCTGACTGTCTCTCCCTTACTCTCTCTACCTGTCTCCCACTCACTCTCCCTGCCTGTCTCTTACTCACTCTCTCTACCTGTCTCTTAGTCACTCTCTACCTGTCTCTTATTCACTCTCCCTGACTGTCTCTCCTTTACTCTGTCTACGTGTCTCCCACTCACTCTCCCTGTCTGTCTCTTACCCACTCTCCCTGCCTGTCTCTCAATCACTCTCTCTACCTGTCTCTCAGTCACTCTCCCTGCCTGTCTCTCAGTCACTCTCCCTGCCTGTCTCTCACTCACTCTCTCTACCTTTCTCTCACTCGCTCTACCTGACTGTCTCTCCCTTACTCTCTCTACCTGTCTCCCACTCACTCTCCCTGTCTGTCTCTTACTCACTCTCTCTACCCATCTCTCAATTCACTCTATCTACCTGTCTCTCACTCTCCCTGTCTGTCCCTCTGTCTCTCACTCATAATGGGATCAATCAACTGTTTGGACAAAATCGGATGGGGGAACAAGTTGAGTAACACATAGGAAGGACAGAACCCAAAAAGGAACAGATGGGTTTATAACAAATCTCCCAAAGTACAGTAAAGTTGTCACTGAGCAAAATCTTTATTAACGTTACAATATTACAGAAGATTGGAAATACATAAGATCTTAATAAAGAATATCCAAAGAAAGTAGAGTATGACCGGCACTCAAAAACTGCTTTAAAACTCGAGGCTTTATTCCATATCCATTAAAATCGAGTGTACATTCGCAGATAGCAGACGACCTACGCGTACTTTCTTTGGATATTTAAACTGGTCTCCGACAAGCCGTCTTGGACTCGTGCACCGGGACTATGCAGATACCTCCACCCCCTCTCCAAGAGCGGCATACGTGAGTGAGCGGACAGCTCTGTAAACTTTTTTGTCTTAATAAAGAATCACAAGGTCAAACACACAGTCCACCTGTATCTAATATATTGTATAGTTTTATATTGAAGAGAGAAGACAGATGCAATTTTCCAAAATTACAAATAAATTTTATTAAGGTCAACAATACTTACATGAAAACATAAAAACATTTAAAAACCCACAAAACGGGTCAAAGCTCAGGTCCCCCAGGTTTGTACTCAGATATCACCAAAAAATTTTTTTCAATACATATTTTATCCTGCTACAGCGTGTATAGGTCAATAAAGTGCAATAAGTCATATAAAGTGTCACATAGAAAGCTAAGGTGCAAGGTAAGTTGATACAGCAGTTTAAGTGCAAAAATGGACCATAAAGTGCAATAGCAAGGAAAGAGGTATTACAAAGGGGTATTACCAGTAGACCGAGTCCTGGGGGAGAAGATAGGAATGCCCCACGCGTATCGCCCGCTGAACGGGCTTCCTCAGGGGATCCCCTGAGGAAGCCCGTTCAGCGGGCGATACGCGTGGGGCATTCCTACCTTCTCCCCCAGGACTCGGTCTACTGGTAATACCCCTTTGTAATACCTCTTTCCTTGCTATTGCACTTTATGGTCCATTTTTGCACTTAAACTGCTGTATCAACTTACCTTGCACCTTAGCTTTCTATGTGACACTTTATATGACTTATTGCACTTTATTGACCTATACACGCTGTAGCAGGATAAAATATGTATTGAAAAAAATTTTTTGGTGATATCTGAGTACAAACCTGGGGGACCTGAGCTTTGACCCGTTTTGTGGGTTTTTAAATGTTTTTATGTTTTCATGTAAGTATTGTTGACCTTAATAAAATTTATTTGTAATTTTGGAAAATTGCATCTGTCTTCTCTCTTCAATATAAGATTACCTTATTTCAGATGTAGTACATAATCTTACACCCCATTTTGTCAGTATACACATAATATATTGTATAGATTGCAACTATAACTATGGGTAAAGCCAAATCAAAAGTATATGAACCATATAAGTAACTGCTGGACAAAACATTAACAAAGTAACAAGTAATTACCGTACATACCTATAAATTGGTTGTTTTGCGTGACCAAGGATCAAACCCAATGCACTTTTCTGCATTCAAAAATTCTTCTGAGGATCCTAATGGCAAGTTCATCTTTATGTTGCCCAATCGTTTTGCTAGTCTCAGTTGATGAGTTAGAACCGATTGGAGCCTTAGACGAGGTGTGTAACTCCGCAGTCTCTTCTACCACCACGCCCGCCGCATTACCAGGCCGTCCGCCAGGAACGCGCAAACATGTCAGACCGCGCTTGTCCTGCCATGAACTGCCAAACTACTGTACGAGTTCCCGTTACCTACGGGGCAAGGAAAACAGATCAGACAAGCTCATAGCAGCGCTGAGTGCCAATAACATCTGCATCGAAAGTTAGAAAGATTGGCAGCTAGAACTGCAATGACAGAATAAATTAGTAAAATGAGCACATGCGCCGAGCACATACCGCATAATGTGAACACCAGAGATATAAGCCACACCAGAATATATACGTATCCAAAAATACATAGGTGCAGATTTACTTACCCGGTCCAATCGCGATCTGCGCGATCTGCTTCCGACGAGGATTCGGGTTCTGCCGGGACTCACTAAGGTCATGCGCCCGATATCCACTAGGTGTCGCTGGTGCGCCGAGGTCCGCCGGAGTTCACCTTCTTCTTCCCGGTGCATGTGAGTGCTGATCTTGCGACACAAATAGTTTTTTAAATTCCACGTTTTTTCCGAATCCGTCGGGTTGTCCTACGGCCAGGCCCCCCCGATTTCTGTTGCGTGAAAGCCGGCGCCGATGCGCCACAATCCGATTGCGTGCGCCAAAACCCTGGGGCAATTTGGCGCAAAACGGTGCAAATCGGAAATATTCGGGAAAACCAGACGGAATCGTGGCCGCAGGACCCTTAGTAAATGAGCCCCATTGAGCATAATAATATATTAATATTTCATTTTTCCAGAGAAACTGTAATCATCATCAATGGCAGATGGTTCTAGAATTGATTGAGGCTACGGGGTGGACCGGAGCAAGAGTGAGGAAGGCCTACATGTCACCTAGGTCGAAAGGATGGACTTCTTAGGTGAAAAATGCTGACCCCACAAAGCAATGCTGTACTACCCCCAGCTGGGGTAACTGGGGTGATGGTTTCGGTCACTGGGAATTGTGCCTTGAAGCTATTGCACTTATATCAGAGATGGTTCTCTGGATGATAGGGATCATAGCTCCAGACGCAGCTTCAGGAATTCTGCAATATTGGACTTGGTGCACAAGCGAGGCAACACTTGGATTGTCATTCTGACTGGTATATATACAGGCCGCTGGTAGTGTGTCAGGGAATCGAAGATGGGCTACATGGTTCTAGACCTGCAACCTCTCCACTTGGGCCATGAACCTGCAGAGATTGAAGGTGACAGGAACCTGGAGCGGCTGGCTGTTATGTGGCTAGGCCGCTAGTGGCACTGGTTTCTGTAGTAGGCCTCATCACAAAAAATATTTTATATCTATCTATGCATCTATCTCTCCTTGCCTGTCTCTCACTCACTCTCCCTGCCTGTCTCTCACTCACTCTCCCTGCCTGTCTCTCAATCACTCTCCCTGCCTGTCTCTTAATCACTCTCCCTGCCTGTCTCTCACTCAGTCTCCCTTCCTGTCTCTGAGTAACTCTCCCTTCCTGTCTCTCAGTCACTCACTCTCCCTGCCAGTCTCTCACTCACTGTCACTACCTGTCTCTCAGTCACTCACTCTCCCTGTCCGTCTCTCACTCACCCTCTCTACCTACCTCTTATTCACTATCCTTGTCTGTCTCTTACTCACTCTCTCTACCTTTCTCTCACTCGCTCTCCCTGACTGTCTCTCCCTTACTCTCTCTACCTGTCTCCCACTCACTCTCCCTGCCTGTCTCTTACTCTCTCTACCTGTCTCTTAGTCACTCTCTACCTGTCTCTTATTCACTCTCCTTGTCTGTCTCTTACTCACTCTCTCTGACTGTCTCTCCTTTACTCTGTCTACGTGTCTCCCACTCACTCTCCCTGTCTGTCTCTTACCCACTCTCCCTGCCTGTCTCTCAATCACTCTCTCTACCTGTCTCTCAGTCACTCTCCCTGCCTGTCTCTCAGTCACTCTCCCTGCCTGTCTCTCAGTCACTCTCCCTGCCTGTCTCTCACTCACTCTCTCTACCTATCTCTTATTCACTCTCGTCTGTCTCTTACTCACTCTCTCTACCTTTCTCTCACTCGCTCTCCCTGACTGTCTCTCCCTTACTCTCTCTACCTGTCTCCCACTCACTCTCCCTGCCTGTCTCTTACTCTCTCTACCTGTCTCTTAGTCATTCTCTACCTGTCTCTTATTCACTCTCCTTGTCTGTCTCTTACTCCCTCTCCCTGACTGTCTCTCCTTTACTCTGTCTACGTGTCTCCCACTCACTCTCCCTGTCTGTCTCTTACCCACTATCCCTGCCTGTCTCTCAATCACTCTCTCTACCTGTCTCTCAGTCACTCTCCCTGCCTGTCTCTCAGTCACTCTCCCTGCCTGTCTCTCAGTCACTCTCCCTGCCTGTCTCTCACTCACTCTCTCTACCTATCTCTTATTCACTCTCCTTGTCTGTCTCTTACTCACTCTCTCTACCTTTCTCTCACTCGCTCTCCCTGACTGTCTCTCCCTTACTCTCTCTACCTGTCTCCCACTCACTCTCCCTGACTGTCTCTCCCTTACTCTCTCTACCTGTCTCCCACTCACTCTCCCTGTCTGTCTCTTACTCACTCTCTCTACCTATCTCTCAATTCACTCTATCTACCTGTCTCTCACTCTCCCTGTCTGTCCCTCTGTCTCTCACTCATAATGGGATCAATCAACTGTTTGGACAAAATCGGATGGGAGAACAAGTTGAGAAACACATAGGAAGGACAGAACCCAAAAAGGAACAGATGGGTTTATAACAAATCTCCCAAAGTACAGTAAAGTTGTCACTGAGCAAAATCTTTATTAACATTACAGAAGATTGGAAATACATAAGATCTTAATAAAGAATCACAAGGTCAAACACACAGTCCACCTGTATCTAATATATTGTATAGGATGCAACTATAACTATGGGTACAGCCAAATCAAAAGTATATGAACCATATAAGTAACTGCTGGACAAAACATTAACAAAGTAACAAGTAATTACCGTACATACCTATAAATTGGTTGTTTTGCGTGACCAAGGATCAAACCCAATGCACTTTTCTGCATTCAAAAATTCTTCTGAGGATCCTAATGGCAAGTTCATCTTTATGTTGCCCAATCATTTTGCTAGTCTCAGTTGATGAATTAGAACCGATTGGAGCCTTAGACGAGTCTCTTCTACCACCACGCCCGCCGCATTACCAGGCCGTCCGCCAGGAACGCGCAAACATGTCAGACCGCGCTTGTCCTGCCATGAACTGCCAAACTACTGTACGAGTTCCCGTTACCTACAGGGCAAGGAAAACAGATCAGACAAGCTCATAGCAGCGCTGAGTGCCAATAACATCTGCATCGAAAGTTAGAAAGATTGGCAGCTAGAACTGCAATGACAGAATAAATTAGTAAAATGAGCACATGCGCCGATAGGCAGTGGCGTAACTTGAGGCTGGTGGGCCCCTGTGCAAAGTCTGTGCCAGACCCCCGACTATAATGTATGCTGTATAGTACTAGTCTTCTCATAGTGACATCTTATGGGCTCCTTAATTCAGACCGCACCCTCTGAAGTTCCCGGTTGATAGGTGAGAACAAGTGCCAGACCAGGGAGTGGAAGGACTGAGAGCAAGAACTGGATGTGAAAGCGAGTGACGCTTGATAGGGGTAAAAATGTGCAATTGTGACAAATACTACCGCATAATGTGAACACCAGAGATATAAGCCACACCAGAATATATACGTATCCAAAAATACGTAGGTGCAGATTTACTTACCCGGTCCAATCGCGATCTGCGCGATCTGCTTCCGACGAGGATTCGGGTTCTGCCGGGACTCACTAAGGTCGTGCGCCCGATATCCACTAGGTGTCGCTGGTGCGCCGAGGTCCGCCGGAGTTCACCTTCTTCTTCCCGGTGCATGTGAGTGCTGATCTTGCGACACAAATAGTTTTTTAAATTCCACGTTTTTTCTGAATCCGTCGGGTTGTCCTACGGCCAGGCCCCCCCGATTTCTGTTGCGTGAAAGCCGGCGCCAATGCGCCACAATCCGATTGCGTGCGCCAAAACCCTGGGGCAATTTGGCGCAAAACGGTGCAAATCGGAAATATTCGGGAAAACCAGACGGAATCGTGGCCGCAGGACCCTTAGTAAATGAGCCCCATTGAGCGTAATAATATATTAATATTTAATTTTTCCAGAGAAACTGTAATCATCATCAATGGCAGATGGTTCTAGAATTGATTGAGGCTACGAGGTGGACCGGAGCAAGAGTGAGGAAGGCCTACATGTCACCTAGGTCGAAAGGATGGACTTCTTAGGTGAAAAATGCTGACCCCACAAAGCAATGCTGTACTACCCCCAGCTGGGGTAACTGGGGTGATGGTTTCATTCACTGGGAATTGTGCCTTGAAGCTATTGCACTTATATCAGAGATGGTTCTCTGGATGATAGGGATCATAGCTCCAGACGCAGCTTCAGGAATTCTGCAATATTGGACTTGGTGCACAAGTGAGGCAACACTTGGATTCTCATTCTGACTGGTATAGTGTCAGGGAATGGTAGTGTGTCAGGGAATCGAAGATGGGCTACATGGTTCTAGACATGCAACCTCTCCACTTGGGCCATGAACCTGCAGAGATTGAAGGTGACAGAAACCTGGAGCGGCTGGCTGTTATGTGGCTAGGCCGCTAGTGGCACTGATTTCTGCAGTAGGCCTCATCTACACCCACCTGGGCCAGCAGGGCAGAAGAAAGAGGAACGACAGACCGCATTGATGAGATGGTTTCCCCATGGGGCACTCCCTGTATAGGTGACTAGTCCCCAGCAGATTATATGAGGACGGCCTGTGATGGTAGCGGCAGGCCAGGGACACACAGAGAGGAGCGGAAATTCTCAAACAACTCACGGTTATAGCCAGCCCCTCTGTAGTATATAGCCTGCCAGCCCACTAGTATATAGCCAGCCTGCCAGCCCACTAGTATATAGCCAGCCACTCTTTAGTATATAGCCTGCCAGCCCTCTGTAGTATATAGCCTGCCAGCCCACTAGTATATAGCTAGCCTGCCGCCTGTAGTATATAGCCTGCCAGCCCCCTGTAGTATATAGCCTGCCAGCCCACTAGTATATAGCCAGCCTGCCAGCCCACTAGTATATAGCCAGCCTGCCCCCCTGTAGTATATAGCCTGCCTGCCCACTAGTTTATAGCCAGCCTGCCAGCCCACTAGTATATAGCCAGCCTGCCCCCTGTAGTATATAGCCTCCCTGCCCCTCTGTAGTATATAGCGTGCCAGACCTCTGTAGTATATAGCCTGCCAGCCCCCTGTAGTATATAGCCTGCCTGCCCACTAGTATATAACCAGCTTGCCCCTCTGTAGTATATATCCTGCCAGCCCTCTGTAGTATATAGCCTGCCAGCCCCCTGTAGTATATAGCCTGCCTGCCCACTAGTATATAACCAGCGTGCCCCTCTGTAGTATATATCCTGCCAGCCCTCTGTAGTATATAGCCTGCCAGCCCCCTGTAGTATATATCCTGCCAGCCCACTAGTATATAGCCTGCCAGCCCCCTGTAGTATATAGCCAGCCAGCCCCCTGTAGTATATATCCTGCCAGCCCACTAGTATATAGCCAGCTTGTCCCCCTGTAGTATAGAGCCTGCCATCCCCCTGTAGTATATAGCCAGCCAGCCCCTGCCCCGAGTATGCAAAGCTTTTAATAAAAAAAAATGTTACACTGTACTCACCTTTCCAACACCCTAGGTCAGTGATGGCGAACCTTTTGGAGACAGAGTGCCCAAGCTACAACAAAAACACACATATATGTCGCAAAGTGCCAACTTGACAATTTAAGCAGAAACTTATTGATCCCTGCTGTATCACAGGTTTCAATCGAATTGGTGTCCTGACTTCACCAATACAATAGAAAGATGATGGAGAAAATTGTATTGAAGCTTCCCTCCAGGGTGCCCTGAAGAGGAAGAATCAGGGGAGCCAGAGCAGGAGCTCCAATGACAATCCATCTCTGTCCACACCTTCTCGCTCCTACCAAGGATGTTGCTTTAAAATAGCACTGGGCAAGGCACTTTCTGGTCTGCATTGGACCACAGGGTTGAAGGCCTGGGTGCCCACAGCAAGGGTTCTGAGTGCCACCTCTGGCACCCGTGCCATAGGTTCGCCACCACTGCCCTAGGTACTCTTCTTGCTTTGTATCCTCTTCGGGTCGTTCGGTCTTCTTCGGGTCCTCTTCGGGTCTTCACGGCCGGCCCACAATGACGTCAGCCACTTGCCGACGTCATTGTTTGTGATCTGCTGACATTGTGTGGGGACCTGAAGAGGAGCGGAAGGACCAGAATAGGTGCGTAATGAACTCGAAGAGGAGCGTAAGGACCCGGAGAGGCATCGGAGCATTGCAAGATGAGGACCTATGGGTGGCGTCGGAAAGGTGAGTGCAGTGTTAATCTTTTTAAAGACTCGAGTATAAGCCAAGTTAGGTTTTACTCGGCTTATACTGTTTATACGGTAGGTAGAAATCATAATGTTTACTGGGCTTTTAAAATGTTTCTTGTGGTGTTCAATAATAATTTAGTCTTATTGTACGGGTCATATGTGAACACGTGTGTGGGGTTTGTGAGACCCGAGACTTTTATGTATAAATAAGGGTTATGGTGACATTTCAATTTATTTATGAAAATATTTCTTTATTTTAATTTAATTTTTTTATTTTTGCAGTTACTCCAGACCCTGCTGGTCTATGTGCTGAGACTTTTTTGGACCTTTTTTTAAAAATAATCCCAGACAGAAAATTGACCATAAGAACTTTTATTAAAGGGTCAAAACCCTCTGAGGGGCTCCATACTGATGGGCTCCAAAAATATACATAGAACTGTCCAAAGGAGCTGGTCTAATGATAATTAACCCCCTATAACACGGGTAGGGAACCTATGTCTACCTCTTTTGTTGGCTGCATCTGGCTCTTAGACATCTTTAAAAATAGTGATGGCTGCTGTGTGGGCGACACAGGCGCCATCGCCTAAGCCTAGGTCAAAGAGAAGAGCGGGGGATTGATGAGGAGCTGGCTGCAGGGAGTGCAGGTAGGTGAATGTTCTTTTTTTTTTGCTGTGACTACCTATCTTGTGGGAAGCATGTGCTTTGGCTACCTATCTACTGGGAGGCATGTGCTGGGGCTACCTATCTTCTGGGAGGCATATGCTGGGGCTACCTATCTTCTGGGAGGCATGTGCTGTGACTACCTATCTTTTGGGAAGCATGTGCTGGGGCTATCTATCTACTGGGAGGCATGTGCTGGGGCTACCTATCTACTGGGGGGTATGTGCTGTGGTTACCTATCTACTGGAGGGCATGTGCTGTGGCTACCTATCTACTGGGAGGCATGTGCTTTGGCTACCTACCTTCTAGGAAGCATGTGCTGTGGCTACCTATAAACTGGGGGGCATGTGCTGTAGCTACCTATATACTGGGGGGCATGTGCTTTGGCTCCCTATATACTGGGGGGCATGTGCTGGGGCTATCTATCTACTGAGAGGCATGTACTTTGGCTCCCTATATACTGGGAGGCATGTTCTTTGGCTACCTATCTTCTGGGAGGCATGTGCTGTGGCTACCTATCTTCTGGGAAGCATGTGCTGTGGCTACCTACATACTGGGGGGCATGTGCTGTGGCTACCTATATCCTGGGGGGCATGTGTTTTGGTCATCTATATACTGGGGGCATGTGCTGTGGCTACCTATATACTGGGGGGCATGTGCTGGGGTTACCTATCTACTGGGAGGCATGTGCTTTGGCTACCTACCTTCTAGGAAGCATGTGCTGGGGCTACCTATAAACTGGGGGGCGTGTGCTGTGGCTACCTATATACTGGGGGGCATGTGCTTTGGCTCCCTATATACTGGGGGGCATGTGCTGGGGCTATCTATCTACTGAGAGGCATGTGCTTTGGCTCCCTATATACTGGGAGGCATGTTCTTTGGCTACCTATCTTCTGGGAAGCATGTGCTGTGGCTACCTACATACTGGGGGGCATGTGCTGTGGCTACCTATATCCTGGGGGGCATGTGTTTTGGCTATCCATATACTGGGGGCATGTGCTGTGGCTACCTATGTACTGGGGGGCATGTGCTGGGGCTACCTATGTACTGGGGGGCATGTGCTGGGGCTATCTATATACTGGGAGGCATGTGCTTTGGCTCCCTATATATTGGGAGGCATGTTCTTTGACTATGTATCTTCTAGGAAGCATGTGCTGTGGCTACATATATACTGGGGGCATGTGCTGTGGCTACCTATATCCTGGGGGTGTGTGTTTTGGCTATCTATATACTGGGGGGCATGTTCTGTGGCTACCTATCTATGTGGGGGCATGTGCTGTGGCTACCTATCTACTTGAGGTCATGTGCTGGGGCTACCTATCTACTGGGAGGCGCGTGCTGGGGCTAGCTATCTACTGGAAGGCGTGTGCTGGGGCTAGCTATCTACTGGGATGCGTGTGCTGGGGCTAGCTATCTAATGGAAGGCGTGTGCTGGGGCTACCTATCTACTGGAAGGCGTGTGCTGGGGCTAGCTATCTACTGGGAGGCGTGTGCTGGGGCTAGCTATCTACTGGATGGCATGAGCATATTGTACGGCTCTTACGGCATTATATTTTAAAATATGTGGCGTTCATGGCTTTCTCAGCCAAAAAGGTTCCTGACCCCTGCCCTATAAGTTCCTGTCTGCGGCAGGATCATACAGGCACTCACTAGATTGGACCTCGAGGTTGCTATAGCATCGATCGCCACCCCTGAGAATGGCACAGGGGGAATGCGATGGCGCGGATGTGCTGACTGCTGCATTAACAGGTTGACTTCTACGATCCTAGCCCACTCCAACAACGGGTGTTACAGGGGGGTGTCTGCTGTAACTTTGGTTCCCAAAGGCATCAGTTCAATGCTATACATGTAAATCATGGAGCCTAAGGAGCTAAATCCTATTTTATTATTAAACTTTGGGCATCATTTATCTTAATTCCCCCTTCTCTGCGCTCATTTTGCGCCTTTTGTGAGTTTATATTTTGCACCTAATTTGTCTTTGTCGTTTTAGCTCTTTGTTAAAGGGAACCTGTCACCAGGGACCTCATTTTCACTAAAGACAGGTTGCAGAAGCCCTTCACACCAGCAGTGCAAATCTGCCTTTCTGCCTTTTCTAAGCATTTGCATTACAATATAATTGTGTGTTACAACTTGCCTTGCACCCTGACAGAATCCTGGGGTAGTCACAGAGGCTGGACTTTGGTTTGGATGCATTTCAAAAAAACATGTCTGTTGTCTGTGTTACTCACTCCTCAGAGCTTGGCCCCCACCTTTATGCTCCTGTACAGCTCCACCTCCTGCTTCTTCTCAGAGGTCACAGCCTGGTCAGCCTGACATCAGTGGGGGAGGGACAAGCTGTACAGGAGCACAAACATGGAGACAGCCTGCAGCTCAAACAGGTCACATGTTGTTTTTTGAAATTCATCCAAGCTAAAGTCCAGCCCCTGTGACTACCCCAGGATGTTGTCAGGATGCAAGAGAAAGTTATAAAACACAATTATATTGTAATGCAAATGCTTCGAAAAGGCAGAAAGACATTTTTGCACTGCAGGTGTCATGGGCTTTTACAATCTGTCTTTAGTAAAAAATGAAATCCCTGGTGACAGGTTCCCTTTTAATGCAGGGATTGTTTGCCTTATCAGGTGTAAATTTTAGAAAAGGCGCAATTTGTTGCGCAAATCATTCCATTGCCTTTCCTAAGCATGGTCAGGACTGGCGTGTTATTGCTCAATTATTAATATAGACGCAATAGTATAATATATTGGGCGCAAACATCTGTTGAGAGGCGCAATGTAATGACAAATAGGGGGGAACAACGCACAATGGTTACACGATGAACTGAGGCATAACATTCCAAAAAGGCGCAAAATAGACCCCACTTATCTTATACTCATTATGTGCTCAACCTGTAATCAGGCCCCGCCCACATATGACTGTATTGTATAGAACTCTGCCGGTGGCATCACACTGGCGATGACATCACAATGGCAATGACATCACAATGCCCCTCTTGCCCTATATAAGGAGGAAACGTGCAGGGGCAGTTCAGTTGTCTGTTAGACAGCGACGATGAAGCTTTGGAGATTGCTGCTCCTGCTCTTACTGACCGTCACAGGTGTGGAGGGGAGGGCCCTCCCCAAAAGATCACCTGGTAAGGGACATTTACTGTATAATATTGGGGGGTCTTATACAAAGGATTAATTATCAGGAATATTTACATGATATAACATCTGCAGGAAACTCCTTGTCCTTTGTCAGCGACTGATGTACATGTAGTGTTTCATCTCTTAGGAAGAGGTTCTGTAGTAGCTGTGGTGTGTATTCTACAGGTCTGTGCCATAGCTGCTGCAGAGCTTCTTTAGTTAGTACAGTGGAGAGATTTGTGCTTCCCATATGTCTCTATGGGATCTATTATATGCTGACAATTGGACAAGCGGGAGGGGCTATCAGTAGCGTCTTCTATGTGCTCTCCATGTTGGGTATAAGATGCATCTTCCATCATGTAGAGTCTAACCATTGTCTATTATTCTCTTCTGCACAGTGACCCCCTCGATCACCACCCTGGGACCCCCCAGCGAGAAGGATATAAGTGAGTGCCCCCCCTTTATAAATCTATAGTGGACTCTGGTTGTGGACATCTGGATCCATGGTATTTGGGGAAATTATTTAAAATGTCTTTGTTGTCCAAAGCAACGTAGCAATAGAGAAATCCTTATGAATGGAAGATCCAATGTGATTGGTTGCGATGGTAACACAGACAGTTTCACATTTAGAACGTGTCGTAGATCCCACCCAATGGGCACATTTACTAAGGGTCTTGCGCCAATTCTCCATCAGACTTTGCAGATTCTTTTAGGTGAAAACTTCTTGCACAGGTATTAAAGAAGTGTCCGTGCCACATCTGTCGCACCATTTTGCGGTGTGGCTGCACTATGCTTCATGCCACACTAATTTCTACACTAAAGGGGGCGATGGGACCGTGCACCAAATTTAACATGCAAAGCCTGACACAAATGTGTTGCATACCCTATGTTAAAGGTGCAAGATAGTAAATGTGCCTCAATGGGCGGCATTTACATATCCGGTCCTGTCGCAATCCAGCGGCACATTCTCTGATGAGGATTCGTGTCTTCCGGCGATTCACTAAGGTCGTGCGCCCGATGTCTACCAGGTGTCGATGCTGCACCGATATCCGCCGGAGTTCACCAGTCTTTCCTTGGTGCATGTAAGTTCGTGTCAAGCAAGACCCTTTTTTTTAAAAAAATAGCGCTATTTTTCAGAATCCGTTGTGTTTTCCGACCGCCACGCCCCCCATTTCCGTTGCATGCAACCCGGCGCCGATGTGACACAATCCGATCGCGTGCACCAAGCACCCGGGGCAATTCATTGCAAAGCGGTAAAATTTGGGAAACCTGACGAAAATGCGCAATTCCGACCCTTAGTAAATGTGTCCCCAATGTGTTCTATCACCATGACAACCATAGAGGGTCCATAGTGATGTGTAAGATCTATGTGTGAAGTTCCCACATAACGTCTTAACCACCATCTTGTCTCTTTCTTCCCAGTCCTCAGATACACCGCTGTGGCACTAGGTGGTGCCGCCCTGCTGGGTGTGATTATTGCAATCCTTTGGTTTTGGTGAGTACATTTTCTACCTTATATTTTATTAGTAACACATAAGTCATGTATATTTATAATGTCTCCTCAATCCAGAGGCGGTAATCCCGTGACCCCTGAGGTTATAATTCTAGGCTCAGGTTCATATCTGCCTCTATCCTCCATAGTCAAACATGAGGTGGGGACGGGAAGAGAATTCTTCCTATTTCATTTTTATTCTTATTCGGTTTCTTATCATTTCAGCCTGAAAAAACATCGACCGGCATGTCTGAAGCCCACGAAGGACGACCTCAAAGAAGTCGTGGTACAGAAACCATCGTGTCTGAAGCCCACGGAGGACGACCTCAAAGAAGTCGTGGTACAGAAACCATCGTGTCATAAACCCGTGGAGGGCGACCTCAAAGAATTCGTGGTACAGAAACCATCGTGTCTGAAGCCCGTGGAGGACGACCTCAAAGAAGTCGTGGTACAGAAACCATCGTGTCATAAACCCGCGGAGGATGACCTCAAAGAAGTCGTGGTACAGAAACCATCGTGTCATAAACCTGCGGAGGAAGAGCTCAAAGAAGTTTCCATAGAGAAACCAGCATGTCTGAAGCCCGCGGAGGACGACCTCAAAGAATTCGTGGTAGACAAACCAGCGTGTCTGAAGGCCGCGGAGGACGACCTCATAGAAGTTTCCATAGAGAAACCAGCATGTCTGGAGCCCGCGGAGGATGACCTCGTAGAAGTTTCTATAGAGAAACCAGCATGTCTGGAGCCCGCGGAGGATGACCTCGTAGAAGTTTCCATAGAGAGACCAGCATGTCTGGAGCCCGCAGAGGATGACCTCATAGAAGTCTCCATAGAGAAACCAGCATGTCTGGAGCCCGCGGAGGATGACCTCATAGAAGTCGTGGTAGAAAAACCAGCATGTCAGAAGCCCATGGATGACCTCAAAGAAGCCATGATAGAGATAACAATTACCCATCAGTTATGATACCCATGACCTTAGATGTATATGTCCCTAATCAGAGGAGCAACTTGTAGCTTCTGGGATACATACAGAACCAGCGCCATACTCACTTATCTCTTCATACAGCACTGGTTATGGGCTACAGTGGTCCAGATGTAATGCTAGTTACACCCCGGTACCATCTACACATATAATCCCAAAATTTGAGCTTCCCTTTAATAAAGAATTTGGATAAATCAGTGAACCTGTGATTTATCTTTTGGTAGATCTAGTAAACTCTGTGAAATCTAAGCTTCTATGATTGTACACACGTCTATGGTCTTCTGATGGTTTGTGTTTTACCTTGTAGCTGAGATACGCTCCGGCACACAGCACCCGGAACCAGAAGACATCCCAGCCGTACCAGCAGAAGATCCTGGCCATGCCGATTCCTCTACTTCTCTACCAGCAGAGGTTATCGACAAAAAGCCTGATCAAATTGACCTAGAATTCATAAGGACTCTTGGAGTGGGGCAATTTGGTACGGTAAGTGGTAAAACTTTATCTTATCTTCTCATCACAAATCTGTATCAAACATCTTTTTTTCATCCTCCAATTTCTTGTTCTGATCTATTTTGCTTCTTCTACAGGTTGTCCTGTCATCAGATCTGGCCACTGAAGAACTGTTGGCTCTGAAGATCATGGAAAAGAGTGAGAATCAGGACTCGATCTTTGCAGAACTGGAAGTCCTGAAAATCGGTGCTGGAAGCCGTTTCCTCATTTCTTTAAGGGGCTTCACAGAAACAGAGGAAGAATATATTGTGGCAATGGACTATATGCCTCAAGGAGACCTACGTAGACGAATGGCAAAATGTGGGATATTTAACATCCCGACAACAAGGTACATCTCTTATACTGGACAATGGTGACATGGATACAACCCTTGTTATTATCTTATGTTCTGTGTATGTAACCACTGAGCCATCCTCTGATTTTTGCTCCACAGGCTCTGTGCATCTGAGGTGTTCTGCGGAGTGCAGTACCTTCATGACCACGGTGTCATCCATCGGTAAGTCAGACACACACATATCTACCGGGATTCTTTCTTTTCTTATATATAAATTGTATCTATGAATTATCCCTGAATTCTCTGTTTCTTCTTTCTGCAGTGACCTGAAGCCTGAAAACATCCTCCTAGATGCCATCGGACACATCAAAATCGCTGACTACGGCTTATCTGCCATCAATGTGTCTAGGGAGGACACAACCACAGACTTAGTAGGCACGATTGGTTTTATTGCACCAGAGGTAAGAAACATGGAATCCCTATGGAGCCAGTGGTCTGTAGACCGGTCCTCATAGCATTGTGTGTGTAATACCCTTCCCAGAATATTCTCTTATCTCCTGACTGATGTTCTTCCAGATGCTGGACGGGAAGCGGTACAACCATCAGGTGGACTCATTTTCCTTTGGCGTCATCCTGTTCATGATGTGTGTAGGAGAAGAACCATTCAACAGCCGTGGCACAGTGGAGGGATATAACCTGTCACTGATGGAGGATGTCCCTGTTTTCCGTCACGGGATGTGCCCTGACGCCGTCAGCTACATAGAAGGGGTGAGTAGTAGAAGAAGATGCATAGGGATCATAGAGGGATTTCTTATCTTCCAGCTCTTATTTTTAGGTCTTATTTTCCAGCTCCTGAACAAATCTCCAAGTGACCGACTGCCAATAACATCTGCCACCAGATCCCACCCGTTCTTCATCTCTATTGACTGGGATGATGTGGAGTCCGGGAAGACCCAGCCACCATTCCCATCGGTCTCTGTAAGTATAACACCCAGAGATACATAGTGATATTAGTGCAGTTATAGACATACAGCCCTCAATCTCCCCCCCTTATAGTTATATACATTATATATGTGCAGAGATGATACTTAGACGTGTATATTTCTCTTCTTACAGGAGTAACAGCCGCCAGAAACATCCAGGACCGTTTTATGACTTTCTCACCGATATCCACCACATAACATCCATATAGATTTGAGCACCAGTTATCCAGGGATGTTATCCGATCGCCATATTTGGGGTCAGGAAGGAATTTTTTTCCCTAATATGAGGACAATACAACACATAATCCTCATGGGTTTTTCGCCTTCCTCTGGATAAACATAGCAAGTCATTACAAGGTTGATACTGAAGAACATCGCTCAACCACACTTGCTATGTAACACCTAGAAAGCTCATCTGCTACACGGTGACGAATAAATGTATATATATGTATCTACATTCTAAACATATAATGAGCGTTTGTCTTAATTATTTCCATATGCAGAACTTATTATGAGCCAATATTATGATTGGTTACCAGATATTTTACCTGGGAGGGATCTATCTAGCGGTGCAGGACGGGGGGAGGGAGGAAGTGGTGGGGTATTCGGAGATGTGACTTTTTCTATAAAGTGGAAGCAGGAGGATAAACAGGGGAATAAGGAAAGGCAATAAATGGTGTATATTATTAGGTCTTTATATATGATTACAATGTGCGGCGCTGTACAGTCATGGCCAAATGTTTTGATAATGATACAAATGTTAATTTTGACAAAGTCTACTGCATCAGGTTTTATAATGGCAATTTGCATAGACTCCTGAATGTTATAAAGAATGATCAGCTTAACAGCAATAAATTACAATTAATTTATTGAAAAGCCAATATTTGCCTAAAAAATGAAATTATTTCCCAAAAACACATTTCAACTTCATTGCAGGCGCCTTAAAAGGAGCAGCTAACATGGTGTCAGTGATGTCTCCAGTTACACAAGTGCGGGTGTTGATGAGGACAGGGCTGGAGATCAATCTGTCATGATTTAGTAAGAATCACACCAATGGACACTATAAAAGGAGGCTGGAGCTTGGCATCATTGTTTCTCTTCTGTTAACCATGGTTATCTCTAAAGAAACACTTGCACTCATCATTGCACTGCACAAAACTGGCCGGACAGGGAAGAGTATCGCAGCCAGAAAGATTGGTGACTGAGGTGCAATCTATCGCATCATCAAGGAATTCAAGAAGAGAGGTTCCATTGTTGCCAAAAAAGGCTCCAGGGGCCCAAGAAGGACCAGCAAGCGCCAGGACCGTCTATTACAAGTGTTTTAGCTTGGGGATGGGGCTCCCAGCATCGCAGAGCTCAGGAATGGCAGCGGCAGGTGTGAGGCATCTGCACGCACTGTGACACTGCAGAGACTCCTGGAGCAAGGCCTGGTGTCCAGGAGGGCAGCAAAGAAGCCACTTCTCTCCAGAAATCTATCAGGGACAGACTGATATTCTGCAAAAGGTAAAGGGAGTGGGTCCAACCTTTCCAATTGTTTGGAACATATGGAAAACAGCTTGTTGGAAGAAGACAAGGTGAACGATCATACCAGTCTTGCCTCCTGACACCTGTAAAGCCTCCTGCAACCATTCATGTGTGGGGCGGCTTCTCAGCCAAGGGAATCGTCTCTCTCACAGTCTTGCCTAAAACACCTCCATGAATAAAGAATGGGACCAGAATGTCCTCCAAAAGCAACTTCTCCTAACCGCCCAAGACCAGTTTGGTGATCAACAATGCCTTTTACCAGCATCATGGAGCACCTTGCCATAAAGCACAGGTGATAACTAAATGTCTCAGGGAACAAAATATAGAGATTTTGGGGCATTTTTATCATATGCTGGCACTCGTGCGCGTATGATAGCTCCGCCGCTGTTTCCGCCTCTTGATGTTTCGGGGCAGCCGGCTGCGCAGTGCTTATCCTACGGCAGGCAGGCGACTTTTCACATTTTGACAGCAGCGATTGCGCCGGTGCCCCCCCTTCACGCCCCACTTGGGTGAAGGTGGCAGATCTGGGCAAATAATCGCAAGTGCTAGCAATAAGCTAGCATTTGGAATTATTTCAGGGCCTCAGATCCTGATAAATATGCCCCTTTGGGTCCATGGCCTGGAAACTCCCCAGATCTTATCCCATTGAGAACTTGTGGTCAATCATCAAGAGACGGGAGGACAAAAAAACCCCAACAAATTGTGACAAGATGCAGCAGTGATTGTGCAGGAATGGACAGCTATCAGTCAGGATTGGGTCCAGAAGGTGAGTGAGAGCTGCCAGGGAGAATTGCAGAGGTTCTAAAGAAGAAGGAGAGGTCCTGCAGATACTGAATTACTGCAGTAACTCCTTCTCACTGACAATAAAGGCTTTTGTTCCCCATAATATGATTGCACTTGTATCTCTGTATGTGATAAACATCTGACAAACCAGAGGGCAACAGATCAGGTGACAATAGAAGATTTGTGTCATTCTATTTCCGTTTAGCGCTGCATTTAACAGGGGTTTTTGGTGCACGTGATCGGATTTTGGCGCAATCTCGACGACTTACATGCAACACAAAGCGGGGGTCGTCATGGCCATAGGACAACCCTACTGATTCGGCCTAATGCGCGGTTTAAAATTCAAATCGTGTCGCAAGACAATGCACTAATATACACCGGGAAGAAGATGGTGAATTCCGGAAGAAGAAGGTGAACTCCAGGGGACCTGAACGGGGAAGCGATACATGTAGGATATCGGGCGCACGGTCTTAGTGACTCCCCACACAGCACATAACACACGGACAGTACACTTACATGCACCAGGAAGAAGAAGGTGAACTCCGGGGACCTGAGCGGGGAAGCGACACATGCAGGATATCGGGTGCACGATCTTAGTGATTCCCCGCAAAGCGCATTATACACGGACAATGCACTTACATGCACCAGGAAGAAGAAGGTGAACTCCAGGGGACCTGAGCGGGGAAGCGACACAAGCAGGAAAGGCGCACAATGGGGCACATTTACTTACCTGGTCCAGTCGCGATCCAGCGGCGGGTTCTCCGACGCTGATTCGGGTTCTGCCGGGATTCACTAAGGTCCGTGCGCCGATATTCACCAGGTGTCGCTGCTGCGCCAAGGTCCGCTGGAGTTCACCTGCTTTTTTCTGGTGTATGTGAGTGCTTGATCTTGCGACACAAATGGCTTTTTAAATTCTGCAGTTTTTCCGAATCCTTCGGGTTGTCCGGTGGCCACGCCCCCGTTTTCTGTCGCGCGAAAGTCGGCGCGATTGCGCCAAAAATCGATCCCATGCGCCACAATCCCGCGAAATACAGCGCAAAGAGGAAATATTCGGGAAAAACCCGACGGATTCGCGGCTGAGGACCCTTAGTAAATGTGCCCCATTGTTCTTGAATCGCGGCAGATGTGCATCCGGCGGACATTCCGGATCAGGGATCGCGCAGGAACCGGGTAAGTAAATGTGCCCCATTATACTTTGTTGTACTTGTGATATAATTATACTTCATGACTTTTGGATATGGGATGGACCCTCACTTCTCCACCGCCAACTCCAAAGCTGTGACAGATAGCAAAACCTGCTATTATTTATTACTTAAAATTGACTCCCTTTTTTTTTTAAAATAAATATGTTTCCATTTGTATGTTTCTTTTTTAAACAAAAGCCATGAACATATACATTATGAATTAATGTCTAGGCAACCAAAAAATCTGGCAAACCTCCGACTCACAAAGAGTCATCCCACAGCACGCAGGAGAGGAAAAACCCCCTGTGGAGGAAACCTCTAGGGAACCCATGGCTGAAGGATCGCCCTTCCTCTGGGCTTAGAAGGATAAAGCCAACTTTATCTCATCATTATGCAGTAAATAGCAATATTACATGGTAGAAAATACACAATCTCAGGATCCAGCAAATAATACAATAAAGTTTTCTTAATTATACATAAAGTAGGTAAACAGTTGTAGAGTAGTAATGGTACAGAGCGGGTGGGAGGGACATGTTTCTCCATGGTCTTATGGTGAGAGAAAGAGGAAGAGAGACCCAGGACAGGAAGTGACATCTACTGCTGGGCCCCACCCCTCTCATAGTACCACCCTACCCTACACTCTGCCCTCTCATAGTACCACCCTACCCTACACTCTGCCCTCTCATAGTACCACCCTACCCTACACTCTGCCCTCTCATAGTACCACCCTACCCTACACTCTGCCCTCTCATAGTACCACCCTACCCTACCCTCTGCCCTCTCATAGTACCACCCTATACACTACATACTCTGCCCTCTCATAGTACCACCCTACCCTACACTCTGCCCTCTTATAGTACCACCCTACCCTACACTCTGCCCTCTCATAGTACCACCCTACCCTACACTCTGACCTCTCATAGTACCACCCTACCCTACACTCTGCCCTCCCATAGTACCACCCTACCCTACACTCTGCCCTCTCATAGTACCACCCTACCCTACACTCTGCCCTCTCATAGTACCACCCTACCCTACACTCTGCTCTCTCAAAGCAGAACCCACCTATATTAAATGAATACAACTACATAAAAACTTCCAGCGTTTTAGGTCCCCCCATGCCAAAGTCATGTCCCCCTTTGCTTATGGCTCCGGGGGTTTCTTGACTTTTGGATATGGGATGGACCCTCACTTTGTCATAACAGCTCAAAAGAAAAGGGGAACACTGTGTGGGGTATAAATTAACACTTTATTTTATGGTGTCAAATAGGCCACAGCTTTATTTAAATCACAAGACTAAAACAGTTAAAGGAGGAGTTGGGTGAATTGCTAGGAATGGGATTCACCTATACTGTGAGATCCCCAGCTGCCTGACATACAGCCCACCGGCCAGGCAGCAATAAAGGGGCGGCACGCTCTGGCTTGCCATTCTAGCAGAGCCAGTCCACTTTAAGGGCACCAATGACCCTTGTGAAGCTCCTCACTCCTGTGCTTCACCACCGTGCCCGCCCCTGGATGACATTACCATTAAGACATCCTTCAGGCTGGCCACTTCCAAAGCTCAGCCTGTTCACCACCATGAGGTTTAACATCCTCTATTAGTTAAAATTAAGTCCACCTGCAAGTCCACCCAACTCCTCCACCGCCACAGAAGAGGCCGTTTGACACCTCAAATGGACTCGACCCCCCACAAAGCCAATGAATTTTAGTTCTCAGAGATGTTTTTGCAAAACTAGCAAGGAAATGTCCAAGTAAAATAGCATAGCCCAACTCTACAAAATGTAACCGACTATATAGTAATGACAGCAATAATAATCCACTTAAAAACAGTGAAGCAGGGAATCATAAAAGAGTAACCATGATTCCAATAAACACATGGGGCTAACATACCCTCTCCTATTAAAATACAAAAATTACTGCACCTCTGCCTAGCTAATGGTTCTGTACAGCCAAGACCACTAGTTATGATTCATCAACACCAGGATCCAAATAAGTCCAATATATACCATTAATATAGATCAAAAGACAAAAAGATAATAAATGGGGGGGGGGGGGCATTTGTGTGTTTTTCGATCTCTCGCTGCAGTTTCTGACCAGACTTCCTTCTTCTAATATAAATTGTTGTGCAGGCCAACAGTTCAAGTTGAAAATTGCATTTTGACCAGGACCAGCACCTCCTTGGTGCTGCCTGCTCTTCCTGCTGGCATTATTCATTGTGCCTGCATCAGCTTCCAAAGACACCTGAGAAAGGCACCATTCCTCCGGCCGCAAGTCACCTAGCTCAGAGGACCCAATTTATTCTGCACCATTCCTCCAGCCGCAAGACACCAAGCTCAGAGGACCCAATTTATTCTGCAAGCCGCAGGGATATATTAACAGGATCTGTAGAAACCGAGGGCCATACCCATGATGGCTACCCCTCCACTCCAGGAGGCCATGCCCGTGATGGCTACCCCTCTACTCCAGGGGGCCATACCTGTGATGGCTACCTCTCCACTCCAGGGGGCCATACCCGTGATGGCTACCACTCCACTCCAGGGGGCCATACCTTGATGGCTACCTCTCCACTCCAGGAGGCCATACCCGTGATGGCTACCACTCCACTCCAGGGGGCCATACCTTGATGGCTATCTCTCCACTCCAGGAGGCCATACCTGTGATGGCTACCCTTCCCCTCCAGGGGACCATACCTGTGATGGCTACCTCTCCACTCCAGGAGGCCATACCCGTGATGGCTTCCACTCCACTCCAGGAGGCCATACCCGTGATGGCTACTCCTCCACTCCAGGAGGCCATACCCGTGATGGCTACCCCCAGGGAGGGGAGGAATCATTTTTTTTTTCTTTTTGTGGTTATATAAATATTTTCACTATGTCTGTAGTATATATCAAAATCTTACTCCTTATTAAGCCTCTCCCATTATATCAGTAAAGCAAAACACAAGAATGACCTTTCAACTTGATTGTACCAAATTGCAAAATGCATCAGAGGCCGCACTTTAAATGTGTTTTGCTAGATTACAGGCTATTACCATTAATGAGCAAAGTCTCCTAATGTAATAATCGTATATATATATTAAGCCTGCTGGTCTGAATACAGACAGCCAATGCCCACCTGTTCTTATATACCCAACAGCCAAAAGAGACATTTGTTTCCGTATCTGTGTGCAACTTATAAAACATGCTGGTGGGCCGACTAGATAGTGAGCCCCACGGGACAGGGACCCATTTGGCAAGCTCTCTGCGCTATTCATATAAAGAATTATTATAATTCTAATTTCAAATTTAAATTAGATAGTAAGGTCTGCAAAATAGCCCAAACCGAAAAACTTGAGAGGTGACAACTAAATGGGGAGTCATATTTAAAATATAAATATAACCATAAATATATAAATATTTATATAGGTAGATCGTCCTCGAGGCCCCAAAAAGGTCAGGCACACAAAACCAGGAAAATATGTTCCATTACCGCCAGCCGCAACCACAGGCTCGGCGGCACTGCCAGCCACCATTAGGTGGCTTCTCTCGTCTCCCGGGCTCCCCGAGGACACCAGCCTGTGAGAGCCCCCATACCCATGTGTGCCTTGACTAGAAATAAACCAGCCAAAATTTTCGAGGTGTGTCACTCCACTCCGACTCAACCTCCCAAGACATCCTATACCAACCCCGAGGACCCTCTACCCACCTTTTATAAACATATATACATATTTATATAGGTAGATCGTCCTCGAGGCCCCAAAAGGTCAGGCACACAAAACCCGGAAAATATGTTCCATTACCGCCAGCCACCACCACAGGCTCGGCGGCACCGCCAGCCACCATTAGGTGGCTACTCTCATCTCCCGGGCTCCCCAAGGATGCCACCCTGTGAGAGCCCCCATACCCTTGTGTGCCTTGACCAGAAATAAACCAGCCAAATTTTTTTAAGATGTGTCACTCCCCTCCGACTCCACCTGTCAAGACATTTTATACCAACCCCGAGGACCTTCTACCCGCCACAGATACCACATAAATTTAAAATATAACATTTTCAACTTTTTTTTTTTTTAAATCATACACCATCAGTTGAGGAGCACAACTTCCACATTGTAACAATAAACCAACATCACTCCCAGGTGGAAGGCTAAATGATCTGTATAATTTAAAGTCGGAGACCAACTGAAGGCAGATCCCCTCCCTCCACCATTTTCCAAAACTCCAAGGACCGAGGTTTCATGTACTCCCTTCAGTCCAGCCCCATACTATGTAATAATACATGCATACATGAAGGCTTACACTACAGAGCTTCTGCTATAATATAGCCTGAGGGTGCATGTACTCCACTCACTACTGCCCCATCCACCTCCTATGTAATGTATACATGAGCACATGTAGTCTTATACTACAGAGCTTCTCCAGTAATATATACTGAGGCTGCATGTACTCCCTAATTACTGCCCCATCCACCTCCTATGTAATATATACATGAGCACATGTAGTCTTATACTACAATGATTCTCCAGTAATATATACTGAGAGTGAATGTACTCCCTCACTACTGTCCATCCACCTCCTATGTAATGTATACATGAGCACATGTAGTCTTATACTACAGAGCTTCTCCAGTAATATATACTGAGGGTGCATGTACTCCCTCCCTACTGCCCCATCCACCTCCTATGTAATGTATACATGAGCACATGTAGTCTTATACTACAGAGCTTCTCCAGTAATATATACTGAGGCTGCATGTACTCCCTCACTACTGCCCCATCCACCTCCTATGTAATGTATACATGAGCACATGTAGTCTTATACTACAGAGCTTCTCCAGTAACATATACTGAAGGTGCATGTACTCCCTCACTACTGCCCCATCCACCTCCTATGTAATATATACATGAGCACATGTAGTCTTATACTACAGAGCTTCTCCAGTAATATATACTGAGGCTGCATGTACTCCCCTCACTACTGCCCATAGCTCCCAACCGTCCCGATTTTGACGGGACTTTCCCGTTTTTCGTACCTCTGCCCCCCGTCACGGGCAGCTATGAGATTGTCACGGATTTTCCCCCCAGGTCCCGCTGCTGTGTCCGCATAGTAAATACTTTGAAAGCCTGAACTCACAGTACAGAATGGCTTCTACGGACATCGGGAGGGAATCCTTTTCAGAGAAGTGTCGGCTTAGCAGAGAGCAGGGACCACGTCATCAGCTTCAGATCACCATCTCTCCATATATGGTCACTGCATCTCCTAGGGTTCCCCAGAGCAGACATCGGGCAGGGAATCCTTTTCAGAGAAGTGTCGGCTTAGCAGAGAGAGCAGGGACCACGTCATCAGCTTCAGATCACCATCTCTCCATATATGGTCACTGCATCTCCTAGGGTTCCCCAGAGCAGACATCGGGCAGGGAATCCTTTCTCAGAGAAGTGTCGGCTTAGCAGAGAGCAGGGACCACGTCATCAGCTTCAGATCAGCATCTGTCCATATATGGTCACTGCATCTCCTAGGGTTCCCCAGAGCAGACATCGGGCAGGGAATCCTTTTCAGAGAAGTGCCGGCTTAGTGGAGAGCAGGGACCACGTCATCAGCTTCAGATCAGTATCTGTCCATATATGGTCACTGCATCTCCTAGGGTTCCCCAGAGCAGACATCGGGCAGGGAATCCTTTTCAGAGAAGTGTCGGCTTAGCAGAGAGAGCAGGGACCACGTCATCAGCTTCAGATCACCATCTCTCCATATATGGTCACTGCATCTCCTAGGGTTCCCCAGAGCAGACATCGGGAGGGAATCCTTTTCAGAGAAGTGCCGGCTTAGTGGAGAGAGCAGGGACCACGTCATCAGGTCAGATCAGATCTGTCCATATATGGTCACTGCATCTCCTAGGGTTCCCCAGAGCAGACATCGGGCAGGGAATCCTTTTCAGAGAAGTGCCGGCTTAGTGGAGAGCAGGGACCACGTCATCAGCTTCAGATCAGTATCTGTCCATATATGGTCACTGCATCTCCTAGGGTTCCCCAGAGCAGACATCGGGCAGGGAATCCATTTCAGAGAAGTGCCGGCTTAGTGGAGAGAGCAGGGACCACGTCATCAGGTCAGATCAGCATCTGTCCATGTATGGTCTCCAGGGCTTCCCCAGACACAAGCTCTTTATATAATTAAATTACATAAAGTTTTGGCCAGGCCAAACCAGGTCAAACCTGGGACCCTCTGCACCATAGACAGGAGCTTAACTGACTGAGCTATAAGCCCAGTGATACAGAGCTGAGGATTTCTGGTAACTAAGACATGTTATCTGCCATTTACATTGTGACACAGACTAATGCACTGATATATAGAGAGGGATCTTCTCAGAGGTTATTATTGTAATTATTCAGACTATTACTATTATTATTATACATTTTATTATTATGGAGATGATTATTAATAATGGTAAAAATAATAATAATAATCTCCATAATAATAATAATAATCATCTCAATAATAATAATAATAATAATAATAGTCTCAATAATTACAATAATCTGAGAAGATCCCTCCCTATATACCAAGGCAGTATATAGTCATAGTTCTTAGTTACCAAAATTCTCCACTATGTTAATCACAGAGATTATAGCTCAGTGGGTTGGGGCGCTGTGTTATTATTGTACATGGACACTGCAGGTTCTGGGTTCAAATCCCAATGAGGATAATTTTTATTATTTTTTTTTTATTGAGATGATTTTTATTATTTTAATATGGCTAAAATTTGGGGCGTGGCCAGGGAGTGATTGGGGGTGTGGCTTAGAGGGATAGCCGCCATTTTGTCCCTCTTTCCTTTTCACAAATGTTGGGAGATATGGTATCAGCCATGTCTGCTGTAATATCTGATGTATCAGCCATGTCTGCTGTAATATGTGATGTATCAGCCACGTCTGCTGTAATATCTGATGTATCAGCCATGGCTGCTGTAATATGTGATGTATCAGCCATGGCTGCTGTAATATGTGATGTATCAGCCATGGCTGCTGTAATATCTGATGTATCAGCCATGTCTGCTGTAATATGTGATGTATCAGCCATGGCTGCTGTAATATGTGATGTATCAGCCATGGCTGCTGTAATATCTGATGTATCAGCCATGGCTGCTGTAATATGTGATGTATCAGCCATGGCTGCTGTAATATCTGATGTATCAGCCATGGCTGCTGTAATATGTGATGTATCCGCCATGGCTGCTGTAATATGTGATGTATCAGCCATGGCTGCTGTAATATCTGATGTATCAGCCATGGCTGCTGTAATATGTGATGTATCAGCCATGTCTGCTGTAATATGTGATGTATCAGCCATGGCTGCTGTAATATCTGATGTATCAGCCATGTCTGCTGTAATATGTGATGTATCAGCCATGGCTGCTGTAATATCTGATGTATCCGCCATGGCTGCTGTAATATGTGATGTATCAGCCGTGTCTGCTGTAATATGTGATGTATCTGTAATATGTGATGTATCAGCCATGTCAGCTGTGATATGCGATGTATCAGCCATGGCTGCTGTAATATGTGATGTATCAGCCATGTCTGCTGTAATATGTGATGTATCAGCCATGGCTGCTGTAATATGTGATGTATCAGCCATGTCTGCAGTAATATGTGATGTATCAGCCATGTCTGCTGTAATATGTGATGTATCAGCCATGGCTGCTGTAATATGTGATGTATCAGCCATGGCTGCTGTAATATGTGATGTATCAGCCATGTCTGCTGTAATATGTGATGTATCAGCCATGGCTGCTGTAATATCTGATGTATCAGCCATGTCTGCTGTAATATGTGATGTATCCGCCATGGCTGCTGTAATATGTGATGTATCAGCCATGGCTGCTGTAATATCTGATGTATCCGCCATGTCTGCTGTAATATGTGATGTATCAGCCGTGTCTGCTGTAATATGTGATGTATCTGTAATATGTGATGTATCAGCCATGTCTGCTGTAATATGTGATGTATCAGCCATGGCTGCTGTGATATGTGATGTATCAGCCATGTCAGCTGTGATATGCGATGTATCAGCCATGGCTGCTGTAATATGCGATGTATCAGCCATGGCTGCTGTAATATGTGATGTATCAGCCATGGCTGCTGTAATATGTGATGTATCAGCCATGGCTGCTGTAATATGTGATGTATCTGTAATATGTGATGTATCAGCCATGGCTGCTGTAATATGTGATGTATCAGCCATGGCTGCTGTAATATGTGATGTATCAGCCATGGCTGCTGTAATATGCGATGTATCAGCCATGGCTGCTGTAATATGTGATGTATCAGCCATGTCTGCAGTAATATGTGATGTATCAGCCATGTCTGCTGTAATATGTGATGTATCAGCCATGGCTGCTGTAATATGTGATGTATCAGCCATGGCTGCTGTAATATCTGATGTATCAGCCATGGCTGCTGTAATATGTGATGTATCAGCCATGTCTGCTGTAATATGTGATGTATCAGCCGTGTCTGCTGTAATATGTGATGTATCTGTAATATGTGATGTATCAGCCATGTCTGCTGTAATATGTGATGTATCAGCCGTGTCTGCTGTAATATGTGATGTATCTGTAATATGTGATGTATCAGCCATGTCTGCTGTAATATGTGATGTATCAGCCGTGTCTGCTGTAATATGTGATGTATCTGTAATATGTGATGTATCAGCCATGTCTGCTGTAATATGTGATGTATCAGCCGTGTCTGCTGTAATATGTGATGTATCTGTAATATGTGATGTATCAGCCATGGCTGCTGTAATATGCGATGTATCAGCCATGGCTGCTGTAATATGTGATGTATCAGCCATGGCTGTTGTGATATGTGATGTATCAGCCATGTCAGCTGTGATATGCGATGTATCAGCCATGGCTGCTGTGATATGTGATGTATCAGCCATGTCAGCTGTGATATGCGATGTATCAGCCATGGCTGCTGTAATATGTGATGTATCAGCCATGTCTGCTGTAATATGTGATGTATCAGCCATGGCTGCTGTGATATGTGATGTATCAGCCATGTCAGCTGTGATATGCGATGTATCAGCCATGGCTGCTGTAATATGCGATGTATCAGCCATGGCTGCTGTAATATGTGATGTATCAGCCATGGCTGCTGTAATATGTGATGTATCAGCCATGGCTGCTGTAAAATGTGATGTATCAGCCATGGCTGCTGTAATATGCGATGTATCAGCCATGGCTGCTGTAATATGTGATGTATCAGCCATGTCTGCAGTAATATGTGATGTATCAGCCATGTCTGCTGTAATATGTGATGTATCAGCCATGGCTGCTGTAATATGTGATGTATCAGCCATGGCTGCTGTAATATGTGATGTATCAGCCATGGCTGCTGTAATATGTGATGCATCAGCCATGGCTGCTGTAATATGTGATGTATCAGCCATGTCTGCTGTAATATGTGATGCATCAGCCATGGCTGCTGTAATATGTTATGTATCAGCCATGTCTGCTGTAATATGTGATGCATCAGCCATGGCTGCTGTAATATGTGATGCATCAGCCATGGCTGCTGTAATATGTGATGTATCAGCCACGGCTGCTGTAATATGTGATGTATCAGCCACGGCTGCTGTAATATGTGATGTATCAGCCACGGCTGCTGTAATATGTGATGTATCAGCCACGGCTGCTGTAATATGTGATGTATCAGCCACGGCTGCTGTAATATGTGATGTATCAGCCACGGCTGCTGTAATATGTGATGTATCAGCCACGGCTGCTGTAATATGTGATGTATCAGCCACGGCTGCTGTAATATGTGATGTATCAGCCATGGCTGCTGTAATATGTGATGTATCAGCCATGGCTGCTGTAATATGTGATGTATCAGCCATGTCTGCTGTAATTTCTGATGTATCAGCCATGGCTGCTGTAATATGTGATGTATCAGCCATGGCTGCTGTAATATCTGATGTATCAGCCATGGCTGCTGTAATATGTGATGTATCAGCCATGGCTGCTGTAATATGTGATGTATCAGCCATGGCTGCTGTAATATGTGATGTATCAGCCATGGCTGCTGTGATATGTGATGTATCAGCCATGGCTGCTGTAATATGTGATGTATCTGTAATATGTGATGTATCAGCCATGGCTGCTGTGATATGTGATGTATCAGCCATGGCTGCTGTAATATGTGATGTATCTGTAATATGTGATGTATCTGTAATATGTGATGTATCAGCCATGGCTGCTGTGATATGTGATGTATCAGCCATGGCTGCTGTAATATGTGATGTATCAGCCATGGCTGCTGTAATATGTGATGTATCAGCCATGGCTGCTGTAATATGTGATGTATCAGCCATGTCTGCTGTAATATGTGATGTATCAGCCATGGCTGCTGTAATATGTGATGTATCAGCCATGGCTGCTGTAATATGTGATGTATCAGCCATGGCTGCTGTAATATGTGATGTATCAGCCATGGCTGCTGTAATATGTGATGTATCAGCCATGTCTGCTGTAATATGTTATGTATCAGCCATGTCTGCAGTAATATGTGATGTATCAGCCATGTCAGCTGTAATATGTGATGTATCAGCCATGGCTGCTGTAATATGTGATGTATCAGCCATGGCTGCTGTAATATGTGATGTATCAGCCATGGCTGCTGTAATATGTGATGTATCAGCCATGGCTGCTGTAATATGTGATGTATCAGCCACGTCTGCTGTAATATGTGATGTAACAGCCATGGCTGCTGTAATATGTGATGTATCAGCCATGGCTGCTGTAATATGTGATGTATCAGCCATGGCTGCTGTAATATGTGATGTATCAGCCATGGCTGCTGTAATATGTGATGTATCCGCCATGGCTGCTGTAATATGTGATGTATCCGCCATGGCTGCTGTAATATGTGATGTATCAGCCACGGCTGCTGTAATATGTGATGTATCAGCCACGGCTGCTGTAATATGTGATGTATCAGCCACGTCTGCTGTAATATGTGATGTAACAGCCATGGCTGCTGTAATATGTGATGTATCAGCCATGGCTGCTGTAATATGTGATGTATCAGCCATGGCTGCTGTAATATGTGATGTATCAGCCATGGCTGCTGTAATATGTGATGTATCAGCCATGGCTGCTGTAATATGTGATGTATCAGCCATGGCTGCTGTAATATGTGATGTATCAGCCATGGCTGCTGTAATATGTGATGTATCAGCCATGGCTGCTGTAATATGTGATGTATCAGCCATGGCTGCTGTAATATGTGATGTATCAGCCATGTCTGCTGTAATTTCTGATGTATCAGCCATGGCTGCTGTAATATGTGATGTATCAGCCATGGCTGCTGTAATATGTGATGTATCAGCCATGTCTGCTGTAATATGTGATGTATCAGCCATGTCTGCTGTAATATCTGATGTATCAGCCATGGCTGCTGTAATATCTGATGTATCAGCCATGTCTGCTGTAATATGTGATGTATCAGCCATGTCTGCTGTAATATGTGATGTATCAGCCATGGCTGCTGTAATATGTGATGTATCAGCCATGGCTGCTGTAATATGTGATGTATCAGCCATGGCTGCTGTAATATGTGATGTATCAGCCATGTCTGCTGTAAGTTCTGATGTATCAGCCATGGCTGCTGTAATATGTGATGTATCAGCCATGTCTGCTGTAATATGTGATGTATCAGCCATGGCTGCTGTAATATGTGATGTATCAGCCATGGCTGCTGTAATATGTGATGTATCAGCCATGGCTGCTGTAATATCTGATGTATCAGCCATGGCTGCTGTAATATGTGATGTATCAGCCATGGCTGCTGTAATATGTGATGTATCAGCCATGGCTGCTGTAATATGTGATGTATCAGCCATGTCAGCTGTAATATGTGATGTATCAGCCATGGCTGCTGTAATATGTGATGTATCAGCCATGTCTGCTGTAATATGTGATGTATCAGCCACGTCTGCTGTAATATGTGATGTATCAGCCATGGCTGCTGTAATATGTGATGTATCCGCCATGGCTGCTGTAATATGTGATGTATCAGCCATGGCTGCTGTAATATGTGATGTATCAGCCATGGCTGCTGTAATATGTGATGTATCAGCCATGGCTGCTGTAATATCTGATGTATCAGCCATGTCTGCTGTAATATGTGATGTATCAGCCATGGCTGCTGTAATATGTGATGTATCAGCCATGTCTGCTGTAATATCTGATGTATCAGCCATGGCTGCTGTAATATGTGATGTATCAGCCACGTCTGCTGTAATATGTGATGTATCAGCCATGGCTGCTGTAATATGTGATGTATCAGCCGTGTCTGCTGTAATATGTGATGTATCAGCCGTGGCTGCTGTAATATGTGATGTATCAGCCATGTCTGCTGTAATATGTGATGTATCAGCCATGGCTGCTGTAATATGTGATGTATCAGCCATGGCTGCTGTAATATGTGATGTATCAGCCATGGCTGCTGTAATATGTGATGTATCAGCCATGTCTGCTGTAATATGTGATGTATCAGCCATGGCTGCTGTAATATGTGATGTATCAGCCATGTCTGCTGTAATATCTGATGTATCAGCCATGGCTGCTGTAATATGTGATGTATCAGCCATGTCTGCTGTAATATCTGATGTATCCGCCATGTCTGCTGTAATATGTGATGTATCAGCCGTGTCTGCTGTAATATCTGATGTATCATCCATGTCTGCTGTAATATGTGATGTATCAGCCATGTCTGCTGTAATATGTGATGTATCAGCCACGTCTGCTGTAATATGTGATGTATCAGCCATGGCTGCTGTAATATGTGATGTATCAGCCATGGCTGCTGTAATATGTGATGTATCAGCCATGTCTGCTGTAAGAGCACATATGAGCTGCAGAAAGCTGTGTGAGGTAATACATCCCATAGAGATCCCTGTGTGAAGCAGATCCCTGCTCAGCCATGTCTGCACTATGTGGGGTAACTGGGAGCAGGTCTCCCCTGCAGCATGTTCACATAATAAAATATTTCTCCCCAGTAACATTAAGCAGCCATATCTGCAGTGTATGAGGTAATAAACTGATATACTGTCATGTCTGCCATATATAAGATAACTGGGCTTATATTCATGAGGAGATCATTACATAAACTTCTGTGTTAATTATGATTTCTGAGGTAAAAATCCTTCTATACCTGATGTAGAAGCTGATTCTACACTACTACCTGATGTGTGAGGTGTATGTGGTGACTACAGTGTGATATAACCTCAGCATTATACTCCCCCAGGCAGCAGACATGTTTCTCCATGGTCTTCTAGTGAGAGAAAGAGGAAGAGACACAGGACAGGAAGTGACATCTACTGCTGGGCCCCACCCCTCTCATAGTACCACCCTACCCTACACTCTGCCCTCTCATAGAACACCCTACCCTACACTCTGCCCTCTCATAGTACCACCCTACCCTACACTCTGCCCTCTCATAGAACACCCTACCCTACACTCTGCCCTCTCATAGAACACCCTACCCTACACTCTGCCCTCTCATAGTACCACCCTACCCTACACTCTGCCCTCTCATAGTACCACCCTACCCTACACTCTGCCCTCTCATAGAACACCCTACCCTACACTCTGCCCTCTCATAGTACCACCCTACCCTACACTCTGCCCTCTCATAGTACCACCCTACCCTACACTCTGCCCTCTCATAGTACCACCCTACCCTACACTCTGCCCTCTCATAGTACACCCTACCCTACACTCTGCCCTCTCATAGTACCACCCTACCCTACACTCTGCCCTCTCATAGAACACCCTACCCTACACTCTGCCCTCTCATAGTACACCCTACCCTACACTCTGCCCTCTCATAGTACCACCCTACCCTACACTCTGCCCTCTCATAGTACCACCCTACCCTACACTCTGCCCTCTCATAGTACCACCCTATACACTACATACTCTGCCCTCTCATAGTACACCCAACCCTACACTCTGCCCTCTCATAGTACCACCCTACCCTACACTCTGCCCTCTCATAGTACCACCCTACCCTACACTCTGCCCTCTCATAGTACCACCCTACCCTACACTCTGCCTTCTCATAGTACCACCCTACCCTACACTCTGCCCTCTCATAGTGCACCCTACCCTACACTCTGCCCTCTCATAGTACCACCCTACCCTACACTCTGCCCTCTCATAGTACCACCCTACCCTACACTCTGCCCTCTCATAGTACCACCCTACCCTACACTCTGACCTCTCATAGTACACCCTACCCTACACTCTGCCCTCTCATAGTACCACCCTACCCTACACTCTGCCTTCTCATAGTACACCCTACCCTACACTCTGCCCTCTCATAGTACCACCCTACCCTACACTCTGCCCTCTCATAGTACACCCTACCCTACACTCTGCCCTCTTATAGTACACCCTACCCTACACTCTGCCCTCTCATAGTACCACCCTACCCTACACTCTGCCCTCTCATAGTACCACCCTACCCTACACTCTGCCCTCTCATAGTACACCCTACCCTACACTCTGCCCTCTCATAGTACCACCCTATACACTACATACTCTGCCCTCTCATAGTACCACCCTATATACTACATACTCTGCCCTCTCATAGTACCACCCTATACACTACATACTATGCCCTCTCATAGTACCACCCTACCCTACACTCTGCCCTCTCATAGTACCACCCTAACCTACAATCTGCCCTCTCATAGTACCACCCTATACACTACATACTCTGCCCTCTCATAGTACCACCCTATATACTACATACTCTGCCCTCTCATAGTACCACCCTATACACTACATACTATGCCCTCTCATAGTACCACCCTATATACTACATACTCTGCCCTCTCATAGTACCACCCTATATACTACATACTCTGCCCTCTCATAGTACCACCCTACCCTACACTCTGCCCTCTCATAGTACCACCCTATACACTACATACTATGCCCTCTCATAGTACCACCCTATATACTACATACTCTGCCCTCTCATAGTACCACCCTATATACTACATACTCTGCCCTCTCATAGTACCACCCTATATACTACATACTCTGCCCTCTCATAGTACCACCCTATACACTACATACTATGCACTCTCATAGTACCACCCTATATACTACATACTCTGCCCTCTCATAGTACCACCCTATATACTACATACTCTGCCCTCTCATAGTACCACCCTATACACTACATACTATGCCCTCTCATAGTACCACCCTATACACTACATACTCTGCCCTCTCAAAGCAGAACCCACCTATATTAAATGAATACAACTACATAAAAACTTCCAGCGTTCTAGGTCCCCCCATGCCAAAGTCATGTCCCCTTTACTTATGGCTCCGGGGGTTTCTTTAACAGCTTTCAACCAACGTTGCCGGAATCGGTAGCCGAGTTTGTGCACATAAGGAGTGACACTATTTCTGGTCGATATGTAATTCAAAGAGGGAGATTAAAGGGGTTGTCCGAGAATTATGAAAAAAAACAAAAGGTGGCCGGGAGGGGGCTGCTTAACCCCTTAGCGCTCTGATCGCGGGCTCCGATCACGGGCGTTTAACATGTTAAATGCCGCGGCATTCAACCTGCCTTCCGGAGGGGGGGGGGGGGGGGGGGCGATCGCTGATATGGCACCTCAGGGGTCCGATCTGTGACGTCATCTTAAAGGCAAAGTGTCAGCCTATGCATCTGCATAGGCTGACACTGCTAATACCCTGCAATACATCAGTATTGCAGAGTATAATCATGAACAAGCAATCAGATGACTGCTTGTTCATATCCCATGGTGGATCAAGTAAAAAATGTAAAAAAAAATGTTTTTCAATAAAAAATAACTTTATAAATCACTAAAAATGCCCATAAGCCCCAAAACATATAAAGAGACATATGTACTCCAGAATAATATTGTTGCAAAGTACAACATCTCCCGCAAGACACAAGCCATCAACCAGCTCTGTAGCCAAAAACGTAACAATGTGCCACTTGGAAGACGGCGATGCAAGAATGATCGATTTTTCCCCACATTAGGGTTTTATTTGACAAATTTAATAAAACATAAGAAAAAATATTCATGTCTGGTATCCCCGTAATCGTATGGACCCATAGAATAAAGATAACATGATTATTAGGCTATACAGTGAACACAAAAAAAATGCCATCAATTGGCTCAAATAACGGAAAAGCGAAAATTTTATAGCCTTCAAAAGGGGGCAACGAGAAAACTAAAATCCTGGCAGCTGCAGGGTGCTCCTTCCGTTCTGCGCCTCGCTGTGGCCCCATAACACAAGTAACGGCCACATGTGGGGGGTCGCTGCACTAAGGAGAAATTGTAGAACAAATTTTATGGTGGGTTTTCTCTTTTTATCTTTTGGAAATGTGTAAATTTTAGGGCTAAATGAACGTATAACTGACACAATTTGACCATTCTAAATTTCACCGCCATTTTGATTCAATTACTATGAAGATATCAAGGGGTTAACAATCTTTGTAAATGCTGTTTCTGATAGTTTGTGGGGTGCAGATTTGAAAATGGATTGGTTATATAGGGGTTTTTTGATGCTAAATATGTAAAATTTTATTTCAAACAGTATTTATGCCCAAAATAGTCAATTCTGAAAATACGGAAAATCGCTATTCGATTTGTAGGCCGCGTGACGTCAAAATAAATTATCCAGAAATTTCAAAAATTATGAAAATGTAAAGTAGACAAATGGGAAATGTTATTTGGCAAGTTATGTAGGTGGTAAATCTTCTGCCTGAAAACGTGGTGATTTAGAATTTCGAAAATGGCAAATTTTTCTAAAAATTCATTATTTTTTTCTTTTTTTTGTAAATAAATGCAAAACTTATCAGCCAAAATTTACCACTAAAATGAAGTACAACATGTGGGGAAAAAACATTCTCAGAATCGCTTTGATAAGTAACAGTGTTCAAAAGTTATAACCATATAAAGAGACGCAAGTCAGAATCCAAAAAATGGGACTGAGCCTTAAGCTGTAAAATGGCTGCATCCTTAAGGGGTTAAAAATATAAAGATGTACTTACCATCCGACGCCCTCCTCGTGTGCCGTTCTGCTGTCGTTCCGGGCCGGAGTAGCGCTGGATTCAGCTTCCGGTCGACCGTGGCCAGCCACCCTCACCTGCCCTATTCACAGCACTGTGTATGCGGGCCGGATGCTCTGGTGGCCATGTTTGTTTACATGCCGCGTGGACCGGAATAACAGCAGAGCAGGACACCCACAGGGCGTTGGAAGGTAAGTACATCTTTATATTTTTAAGCAGCCCCCTCCTGGCTACCTTTTGTTTTTTTTCATAACTCTCAGACAACCCCTTTAAGAAGTGTCTCAGAGCAGAACTGTTCTAATTGCCAATGGCAACCAATCAGAGCTCAGCTTTTATTCTCCAAAAGCTGTTTATAAAATAAAAGCTGAGCTCTGATTGGTTTCTATGGGCAACCAGAACAGTTTTACCTCAAACACTTCTGATAAATGTCCCCCATAATGTTTATCTACTTGTAGCTGCTAACTACAATGTCTCTGATAGGTGGAGACTTACCTGCTGTTCTCTGACACCTCACTGAGAGCTTATATCTTGTTGCTAGAAAGATGGAATTTAGTAGAGAGTAAAAAACAGATTAGGAAGTAACAAGTGAGGGAGGATAATAAGAGATGGAGTCAGGGGAGAAGAGGCTTTATATTAGCGTCATATAAGCTTTATCAGAAGTGTCTGAGAGCAGGACAGTTCTAGTTGCTGATGGCAACCAATCAGAGCTCAGCTATTATGTAATACACAGCTCGGGGAAAATGAAAGCTGAACTCTGATTGGTTGCCATGGGTGACAGTTCTGCTCTCAGACACATCTGATAAATTTTCCCCTTTGTCTCTGTATTATGACTGATGATAATAATTGCTTTTATGTCTTTCCTCTAATAAGTCTAACGTCAGCCTTTCCTGGGGGACAGTTGCAGTTACAGTTGGCAAAATAAAGGAATCCTACAGAGGCGACACCCGGAGTAAACCGGAGTGAAATCTTTTACTCTTTAGCTAATGTGATGCCAAAGCTCTGCTCTTAAAGGGAAGATGGCACCAGATTTTACCCCAATAAACCACCGGCTCCTTCTGCTCCGGCATGAAATGTCCTTTCCAGAATTCCCTGGAAGTGACTCTACCCCGGCAGCCTCTAAACTGGATTCATTTGCAAGCAAATTGCACCGAAAAGTATGTGCAAAGTCCACCGGAAAACTGGCGCAAGCACCTTAGTAAATGTGTATAATCAGCCTGTAATCAGGCCCCGCCCACATATGACTGTAATTGCATAGAACTCTGCCGGTGACATCACAATGGCGATGACATCACAATGCCCCTCTTGCCCTATATAAGGAGGAAACGTGCAGGGGCAGTTCAGTTGTCTGTTAGACAGCGACGATGAAGCTTTGGAGATTGCTGCTCCTGCTCTTACTGACCGTCACAGGTGTGGAGGGGAGGGCCCTCCCCAAAAGATCACCTGGTAAGGGACATTTACTGTATAATATTGGGGGGTTTTATACAAAGGGTTAATTATCAGGAATATTTACATTATATAACATCTGCAGGAAGCTCCTTGTCCTTTGTCAGCGACTGATGCACATGTAGTGTTTCATCTCTTAGGAAGAGGTTCTGCAGTAGCTGTGGTGTGTATTCTACAGGACTGTGCCACAGCTGCTGCAGAGCTTCTTTATTTATTTAGTACAGTGGAGATATTTGTGCTTCCACTTTGTCTAGTTCACAGAAGGGGAGGGAACTAGTATATACTGACAGTATTGGACAAGCGGGAGGGGCTATCAGTAGCGTCTTCTATGTGCTCTCCATGTTGGGTATAAGATGCATCTTCCATCATGTAGAGTCTAACCATTGTCTATTATTCTCTTCTGCACAGTGACCCCCTCGATCACCACCCTGGGACCCCCCAGCGAGAAGGATATAAGTGAGTGTCGCCTCTTTATAAATCTATAGTGGACTCTGGTTGTGGACATCTGGATCCATGGTATTGGGGGAAATCTATTAAAATGTCTTTGTTGTCCAAAGCAACGTAGCAATAGAGAAATCCTTATGAATGGAAGATCCAATGTGATTGGTTGCGATGGTAACACAGACAGTTTCACATTTAGAATGTGTCATAGATCCCCCCAATGGGCACATTTACTAAGGGTCTTGTGTCAGATTTTGCACATTCTTTTAAGTGCAAGCTTCTTGCACAGGTATTTAAGAAGTGTCCGCACCACATATCTGTTGCACTTGACCATCTGTGGTGCGGCTGCACTATGCTTCATGCCACACTAATTCCTGCACTGAAGGGGGCGATGGGACCTTGCACCAGATTTAACATGCAAAGTCCAACACAAATGTGTCGCATACCCTATGTTACAGGTGCAAGGTAGTAAATGTGCCCCAATGTGTTCTATCACCATGAGAACCATATAGAGGGTCCATAGTGATGTGTAAGATCTATGTGTGAAGTTCCCACATAACGTCTAACCACCATCTTGTCTCTTCCTTCCCAGTCCTCAGATACACCGCTGTGGCACTAGGTGGTGCCGCCCTGCTGGGCGTGATTATTGCAATCCTTTGGTTTTGGTGAGTTTTCTACATTTTCTACCTTATATTTTATTAGTAACACATAAGTCATGTAGATTTACAATATCTCCTCAATCCAGAGGCGGTAATCCCGTGACCCCTGGAGGTTATAATTCTAGGCTCAGGTTCATATCTGCCTCTATCCTCCATAGTCACACATAAGGTGGGGAAGGGAAGAGAATTCTTCCTATTTCATTTTTATTCTTATTCTGTTTCTTATCATTTCAGCCTGAAAAAACATCGACCGGCATGTCTGAAGCCCACGAAGGACGACCTCAAAGAAGTTGTTGTAGAGAAACCAGCGTGTCTGAAACCCGCGGAGGCCGACCTCAAAGAAGTTGTCGTAGAGAAACCAGCGTGTCTGAAGCCCGCGGAGGACGACCTCAAAGAAGTTGTCGTAGAGAAACCAGCGTGTCTGAAGCCCGCGGAGGACGACCTCAAAGAAGTTGTCGTAGAGAAACCAGCGTGTCTGAAGCCCGCGGAGGACGACCTCAAAGAAGTTGTCGTAGAGAAACCAGGTAACAATTACCCATCAGTTACTGATTCCCCTGACCTAAGATGTATATGCCCCTAATCACAGAACCAGCCCCACACTCACTTATCTCTTCATACAGCACTGGTTATGGGCTACAGTGGTCCAGATGTAATGCTAGTTACACCCCGGTACTATCTACACATATAATCCCCAAATTCGAGCTTCCCTTTAATAAAGAATCTGGATAAATCAGTGAACCTGTGATTTATCTTTTGGTAGATCTAGTAAACTCTGTGAAATGTAAGCTTCTATAATTGTACACACGTCTATGGTCTTCTGATGGTTTGTGTTTTACCTTGTAGCTGAGATACGCCCCGGCACACAGCACCCGGAACCAGAAGACATCCCAGCCGTACCAGCAGAAGATCCTGGCCATGCCGATTCCTCTACTTCTCTACCAGCAGAGGTTATTGACAAAAAGCCTAATCAAATTGACCTAGAATTCATAAGGACTCTTGGGGTGGGGCAATATGGTGCGGTAAGTGGTAAAACTTTATCTTATCTTCTCATCACAAATCTGTATCAAACACCTTTTATTCATCCTCCAATTTCTTGTTCTGATCTATTTTGCTTCTTCTACAGGTTGTCCTGTCATCAGATCTGGCCACTGAAGAACTGTTGGCTCTGAAGATCATGGAAAAGAGTGAGACTCAGGACTTGATCTTTGTAGAACTGGAAGTCCTGAAAATCGGTGCTGGAAGCCGTTTCCTCATGTCTTTGAGGGGCTTCACAGAAACAGAGGAAGAATATATCCTGGCAATGGACTATATGCCTCAAGGAGACCTACGTAGACGAATGGCAAAGTGTGGGATATTTGACATCCCGAGAACAAGGTACATCTCTTATACTGGACAATGGTGACATGGATACAACCCTTGTTATTATCTTATGTTCTGTGTATGTAACCACTGAGCCATCCTCTACTTCCTGTTCCACAGGCTCTTAGCATCTGAGATGTTCTGCGGAGTGCAGTACCTTCATGACCACGGTGTCATCCATCGGTAAGTCAGACACACACATATCTACCGGGATTCTTTCTTTTCTTATATATAAATTGTATCTATGAATTATCCCTGAATTGTCTGTTTCTTCTTTCTGCAGTGACCTGAAGCCTGAAAACATCCTCCTAGATGCCATCGGACACATCAAAATCGCTGACTACGGCTTATCTGCCATCAATGTGTCTAGGGAGGACACAACCACAGACTTAGTAGGCACGATTGGTTTTATTGCACCAGAGGTAAGAAACATGGAATCCCTATGGAGCCAGTGGTCTGTAGACCGGTCCTCATAGCATTGTGTGTGTAATACCCTTCCCAGAATATTCTCTTATCTCCTGACTGATGTTCTTCCAGGTGCTGGACGGGAAGCGGTACAACCATCAGGTGGACTCATTTTCCTTTGGCGTCATCCTGTTCATGATGTGCATAGGAGAACAACCATTCTATAGCGAAGGCTCAGTGGAGGAATATCACCAGTCACTGATGGAGGATGTCCCTCTTTTCATTCCTGGGATGTGCTTTGACACCGTCAGCTTCATAAAAGGGGTGAGTAGTCGTAGAAGATGCATAGGGATCATAGAGGGATTTCTTATCTTCCAGCTCTTATTTTTATGTCTTATTTTCCAGCTCCTGAACAAATCTCCAAGTGACCGACTGCCAATAACATCTGCCACCAGATCCCACCCGTTCTTCATCTCTATTGACTGGGATGATGTGGAGTCCGGGAAGACCCAGCCACCATTCCCATCGGTCTCTGTAAGTATAACACCCAGAGATACATAGTGATATTAGTGCAGTTATAGACATACAGCCCTCAATCTTTCCCCCCTTATAGTTATATACATTATATATGTGCAGAGATGATACTTAGACGTGTATATTTCTCTTCTTACAGGAGTAACAGCCGCCAGAAACATCCAGGACCGTTTTATGACTTTCTCACCGATATCCACCACATAACATCCATATTGAGCACCAGTTATCCAGGGATGTTATCCGATCGCCATATTTGGGGTCAGGAAGGAATTTTTTTCCCTAATATGAGGACAATACCACACATAATCCTCATGGGTTTTTCGCCTTCCTCTGGATAAACATAGCAAGTCATTACAAGGTTGACACTGAAGAACATCGCTCAACCACACTTGCTATGTAACACCTAGAAAGCTCATCTACTACACGGTGACGAATAAATCTATATATATGTATCTACATTCTAAACATATAATGAGCGTTTGTCTTAATTATTTCCATATACAGAACTTATTATGAGCTAATATTATGATTGGTTACCAGATATTTTACCTGGTAGGGATCTGGCTAGGGGTGCAGGACGGGGGGAGGAAGTATGTGGGTGGGGTATTCGGAGATGTGACTTTTTTTATAAAGTGGAAGCAGGAGATTAACAGGGGAATAAGGAAAGGCGTGAAACGGTTGTGATTGTATATATTATTAGGTCTCTATATATGATGGCAATGTGTGGGACTTTATATTGTATTAAGGGAGGACATTGTTATCATTTGCAAAGAAGTTATATAATGAGAAGGAAGATATTGGGCCAGATGTATCACTAATTTTTTTCTGTTGTTTTTGCGTCTTTTCATACTGTCACACTGTTTTTGTGGCCATTTTGCGACTAAACACCAAACCAGCCACGCAGCCAAAATAACCATGTTTCCCTCATTTATCCTACCAATCCGGATGTTTTGCTGCACCTAATAATCATTTGTCATTTATGACTTTTCATTCAGGCGCAAAAACAGGCGCAAAAACACTCCAGCCTGAAGGTGGCGTCAACTGAGAGGTAACACTGAGCTCTTGTGCAGACACTACACCCACTATGTGCAGCCTCTGTTTACAGTTCATGACCTTCTATTTATAAAACAATCTGCAAAAGCCTCAGCTCAGAGCAAGAGAGAAGAGAAGTTTATAGAATTTTGCAGATACTACAGAGAGGTTTCCTCGTGCAGCAGTATGACCCCACTGGTGTCTGAGGAGGATACTGTGCAGAATTACAGGGGTGCAGCAGGAGATCACCACTGGGGGATCCCCTCCAGGAGAAGCTACTGCTGAGGAGGTCACTGGGTGCAGCGTGTCACACCCCTGGGTGCTGCTGTGAGGTTATTCTCATGCTGTGGTGCGGGAGAGAAGCAGAGAGGAGCTTGTAGGAGGATCACATGTAACTGCCCGAATCTAACATTGCGCCAAACTGCGCCTAAAGTAAAGTGCTTAATTAGAGGCAGGAACTGAACTCATCACAGGTGGTTGTAATTTGTGATAATTCAGGCGCCACAATATAGGTGCAGCAACTACACTTAAAGAGAACCTACCACCACGAATCTACCTATAAAGGTAGATCAGGTGGTAGGTGGATGTAAGGGACGTGAGGATAGTTCTTTTTAGAGCTAATCCTCACGTCCCCGCTAACTTTTGGGAAACTTTATTGACCTAATATGTAAATTTAGTTATGCGGGTACTGGGGCTTGGAGTAGCCGGCACGAGGCTACACAGCGCGGCTACTCCACGCTCCAGTAGCCACATTACTCCTCCTACCCTGTTGTGTGCGGCGCGCAGCTCCTCGTAGCTGCGCGCCCTCGTCCGACAAGCTGGCTACTGCGCATGCGCAGTAGCTCCGGCCTCGGGGCTGGGACTGCTCAGCCGGCGTTCTGCATTCTGGTGGTTTTGCGGCAAAAAAAGAAAAAGTGTGAAAAGCCTTACACCACAGTTATCAAGGCTTTTGAGACCTCTTTTTAGCCATTTTGAGGGGGTGTGACCTTCGGAAAAAGGGGCGTGGATTATTTTAATGTTCCGTGCGCCAAAAGTAGGTCTAAACTGGAAACCGACAGTCTTATCCTGCACCGGATTCATTAACACAGTGATAAATCTGGCGCAGAAAATGACTCGGGTTTTCCTCCACTAAACTGACAGAACCTGGGACACATTGATACATCCCCCTCAGTATATAGCATTAAAGAAACTCTACCATTAGAATCCATTATGATAAATCAGTGACACTAAATCATAGATTCGGGCACCATGACTGTGATCATAACACCATCGTGGGTGTTATCAGTAAGCCTTTGCTGCAATATGCTTGGAGAGGGCTCAGCCTGTGAGCTGTCTCCATACACCCGCACCCAACGTGTGATATACCATTACGTCACATGTCGGGAATTATATTAACGGCAACTGTACAGCTGATTATCGGAAGGAAAGAGAAGCTGTGGAGGTCCGCCAGAAGGTAAGTGGTTTTGTTATTTTATTTGTTTTATTAATGAAAAAAAATCGTAGTACTTTATCTGCATTTTTAAAATAAATTAAAACCCCCCATAACATATAAATTAACTCTGCCCTGTATTATATGTATCATATGTAATAATAACAATATCTATTTATATGATGTAATGTAATTTTATAACTTTCATTGGAAAGATGTCATTTATGTTGGGCTATGCCCTGCTAATAACTGAATACTGAATGAAAGTAAATTGGGGATACTAAAGTATTACTTTTAATCAATCATTTAAAATCAGGGCATAATATTCAGGATCTGCTTTAGGGTGAAGTTATCACATGATATAAATTATCCCCTGAATAAAAGTGATATTTTAGTATCCCCCGCTTTCTTTCATTCAGTAAAAAGTGGCTATGGCTAATTAAAGGGGGTACATGATGTTATCATGCATTGACGTGGCTTATAATGTAATCTAAGGGGGAAGCATTATTTAGGGGCTCGGTATAGTTAGACATGGGACTTTATACTGTAGTGACTGTCATGTCTATTATGCACGCCCCCATCTTCATTGCGTTTCTCCTCCGTGGACCAAGAGCCGGTGACGACACTCAGATCTTGGCACTTCTTGCACATCTGCGGTCACGGTTTTCTCATGACAACCCTTACCACACTTACCATACGTGTTGTGTTGTTGTTTTTATTATTTAACCCCTTATCACGATGCTTGTTTTCAGCTTAATGACCAGACTCTATTTTTCCGATTCCGATAATTGGTTATTATGAGGATTTGAACCTGCGTCCTTTGGCCTATCCGGTCGGTTCTCAGCTGTGTTCATTTGTGTTATCCAATCAGGAGTGGGCGGGCTCCATTGAATGCTGGTTTTGTCGGTCAGTATTTGCCCGGTATTGTTGTATCTGCAGATTATCCCTGACTCTTTACTTATGAAGTACCTTGTCTGTGGTGAGAGATTCTGAAGTTTGTCTGTTCTCTTGTAGTCACTCACCCCTTTCCTTGTGGACCTTCTCTGGTTGTTACCTGTTATTTCTGTCCTCCCTATTGCCCTCCTTCCTGTATTCAGTCTGGGTTGTGTGTTTGTGTGCATGCTGGGATTACTAGTTCTCCAAGTTTTACTTGCAGCTATTTTTTTGTTGGGCGGGGGGCATGTAGTACAGCAGACCCCAGTATCCTTTAGTCCTTTTCACTACTTTCCGGATAGGTCTTCGTGTTCAGAGTGAGAGAAGTTGTTGGGTCCGTAGCTAGTCCGGGGAAGTTGACCATCACCCGCAGGCAGGGACTAGCTGAACCTTAGAGTAAGGGACAGTTTTCCCTTCCCCTTTTCCTTTGTTTTTGCTGCTCTCTCTACACGGTGTCCTGCTCCCTTATAATCCGGGACAGTTATAACTTCGGAACGCTTTAACATATCCAGGTGATTTTGAGATTCATTCTTGTGACATATTATACTTCATGTTAGTTATAAAATTTACCGTATATACTCGAGTATAAGCCGACCCAAGTGTAAGCCGTGGCCCCTAATTTTACCACAAAAACTGTGAAAACCTATATTTTTTTTTTTTACTCGAGAATATAAGCCGAGTTTGGGTTTTCAGCACTTTTTTTGTGCTGAAAAACTAGGCTTATACTCAAGTATATATGATAAGTTTTGCATTTTGTTCTAAAAAATAAAATAAAATTTGGCAAAAGTTTTGAAAATGTGTTCATTTTCAAAGTTTAAAATGCTCTTCTTTCCAGGCAGATTGAAAAAGTACCAAAAAGCTAGATAACTAACATTTCCGGAATGTCTGCTTTATGTTGAGATGATATTTTATGCGTCCTCTCCTTTTTCTAGGATGTTATGAGGCGCAGAACTTTAGGTGCAAATTTTATCATTTTCATGGAAATCGCCAAAACTCACATTTTGAGGGAAAACTCAGCTTCCAAGTGACTTTGATAGGCCTAAAAAATAGTAAAATCCGATAAATTACCCCACTATAGAAACGACACACCTCTACGTATGTAAAACAATTACTATTCAGTCTATTAACCCTTTAAGTGTTTCACGTGGGTTTAAACACAATGAAAGTGCAATTTAGAAACTTTAGAATTTTTTTGGAAAATACTTTAATTTAGGCCACAAATGACACTTTCATAATAAGTAAAATGATGAAATGCTCTGCAAGGCTTGATGCCCAATTTCTCCCGAGTTTACTGACCCCATATGTGGTGATAACCTGCTCTATGGGCGCAATGCTGGGCATGGATTGGAAGCAGCGCCATTCACAGCAGATTTGTATTGTCACAATGTACAGGCTATAAATGTTTCTATTTTTTTTTGGTAATGCGAACATATGAGGGCTAATTATTTGCGGGAGGAGATACATTGGGGCTCATTTACTAAGGGTCCGAACGCCGCACTTTCGTCAGGCTTCCCAAATATTTCTGATTTGCCCTTAATTGCCTCGGGATTTTGGTGCATGCAATCGGATTGTGGTGCATTGGCGCCGGCTTTCACACCATAGAAATCGGGGGGGGGGGCGTGGCCGTCAGACAACCCGGCGGATTCGGAAAAACTGCGGAATTTAAAAAGCGATTTTTGTCGCAAGATCAGCACTCACATGCATCGGCAAGAAGAAGATGAACTCCAGCGGACCTCAGCGCAGCAGCGACACCTGGTGGACATCGGGCGCAAGATCTTAGTGAATGCCCGAAGACCAGAATCAGCGTGATCGCGACTGGTAAATGTAAGTAAATGTGCCCCAATGTATAGATTATTCATTTTGGGGGCCTATAGCTTATTCATGAGATTTTATTAATTATTTCTGGGGGGACACAAACAAAATCATCAATTTTTATTTAGTATTTTTAGCATTTTTTATTTCCCGCTCGCCATAACGTGAAAAGAATATTTTATCTTTATCCTCTGGTCACTACGATTACGGTGACACCTCAGTTATATCGTGTTTCACATCAGTGTTCAATTTTACTGAGACAAAACCAATACAGTATTGGAGAAAAACTTATTTTTTTTTAGTACAACTTTTCAGAGGCAGAACTTCTGTATTTTTCTGTTGACAGATCTGGTTGAGGGCTAATTCTTTGCGAAAAGAGTTGTTCTTTTCAGTTGTATCATTTCTGGGCACATAACTTTTCAGAACATTTTTTGGGAGTGTATTTGATGAAAAATTATATATTATTGTATATTTATATTATTATATAATTATATACAATTATTATATATTGGGGGTCATTTACTAAGGGCCCGATTCGCGTTTTCCCGACGTGTTACCCGAATATTTCCGATTTGCGCCGATTGTACCTGAATTGCCCCGGGATTGTGGCGCACGCGATCGGATTGTGACGCATCGGCGCCGGCATGCACGCGACGGAAATCGGGAGGCGTTGCCGAACGAAAACCCGACGGATTCGGAAAAACCGCCGCATTTAAAAAAAAATTGTGTCGCGAAAATTTCACTCACCTTCATCCAGAATAGGCCGGTGTATTTCAAGGCATTCCAGCGGACTTCAGCGCAGCAGCGCCACCTGGTGGACGTCGGAGGAACTACCATCATAAATCCCGGCCGGACCCGAATCCAGCGCAGAGAACGCGCCGCTGGATCGCGAACGGACCGGGTAAGTAAATCTGCCCATTGTGTTTCTTTTTTAAGTCAATCACCATGCGGATTCAGTATTGATTTCGATTCATTGTAAAGATTAATAGGGACGTAGTGATACCACATATGTACGTTTTTTTTGTGTTTTTGTGTGATTAGGGGACTTTTATTTTATTTATTTATTTAATTATTTTTAGAAAATGATTTTTAATTTAAAATTTAAAAAAAAAAAAATGTTCCCAAACTTGGGCTTGAACAAGCGTTCGTCTGATTGCTTGTTCAAGTCCTCACAGTGTGTAATGTAAGTAACTGAGCATGCGAGATGTGTCAGACGGCAGAATCCGGTGTGAAGAGGAACCAGCGCCAGACCCCGGGGCTGCAGCAGGAAGGATCGGTTATGCTTAACCGAGGCATATAAGGGGTTAAACACCCGGGATTTATGATCCCTGGTGTTAGTGCCGGGTTTGGGCTGTAATGACACATTCTGACACCAGCGATGTCAGGACCCGATGTCCCGCAATCTTCTTCAGACGCGCCGATGTAGAAAGTTACGTGTTTCCGAAAAAGTACCCTTAATGTCCGCCGTAAAAACCCGATACTAGGGGGTTAATTATACAGTCATGAACTTGAACATTTAACATACGAACTGAGGCCGATAGAAATGTAGCTCCTGGGCTTAAACTTCTCCGACCGTCCCATAGGATGTGTCTACGGTGAATTTCCTTGAAACATTGGGGCAGATTTACTTACCCGGTCCATTCGCGATCCAGCGGCGCGTTCTGTGTGTAGGATTTGGGTCTCCTTTGATTCACTAAGGCAGTTCCACCAATGTCCACTAGGTGTCGCTGTTGCGCTGAAGTTCGTCGCAGTGCACTGAAGTTCACCAAGCTGGGCCGAGTGCAGGTAAGCACGTGTGAAGCGACACTTTTTTAAAAAAAATGCAGCAGTTTTTCCTAATCCGTTGGGTTTTCATACGGCCGCCCCCCCCCCCCCCCCCAGATTTCCGTCGCGTGCACGCCGGCGCCTAAGCGCCGCAATCCGATCATGTGCGCCAAAAACCTGGGGCAATACAGAAAAAATCTACGCAAAACGGAAAAATTTGGGTAAAAACGTGATTTGGGCCCTTAGTAAATGACCCCCATTATCAATTGTTTCTAGTCATTCTCACAGGAGAACGTGGGGGAAATTGTGTGGAGGGGCCTATGGGAGTTATTCTCTTTATGGTATTAGATAGTGAGAGAAGAGTAAGAGCAAACACGACTACGGAATGGGGATCAGCAATCAATGTACACAGAACAAGCAACCGCAGAACTAAAATGTAAAAATGAGGACCCGACATATGCATGTTCTTTAATTTGCAATCTCAAAATGTTGGAAAGGTTGTAATACTGCATTGTGAGCACTAGGGGGCACTGCACTACAGTAGCACATTTTAGAATCGGTTCCAAAAAAATCTGTTATCATAGAAAAATATAAACGACTCAAATAAAGAGCAAATATATTATGTGGTGGCTCATTATCTCAGTTGATTTGCATTTACCGTGATTCTCCAGAAAGTGTCTATTTTTACTACAATCACGGATTCAATTATATAGATTTACAGATTCACCCTTTCACGACCAGGCTACATTAATAAACTTGGGCCCGATGCATGGAGAGGGCTCCTGGACTGGTTGGCACCGATTTTGCTCATCATGTTGTCGGCCAGTTAAAGGGATTGTCCACTTTCAGCAATTATTTGATATGGTTTGTGTAAGGAAAAGTTATCCAATATTCCAATATACTTTCTGTATCCATTCCTCGTGGTTTTCTAGATCTCTGCTTGCTGTGCTGCTATAAAAGCTTCTATTTTTACTTCCAGTGGATATAAACCTGCCCATGTGATGTGATGGAGGTGCATGGAGCGTTATTATCACACAAATCCTATTACTCTCTGTGAAAATAACGGCTCGTGCACCTCCATCACATCACATGGACAGATTCTATCTACTGGCAGTAAAAATAGAACAGTTCTATAGCAGGACAGCAAGCAGAGATATAGAAAACCGTGAGGAATTGATACAGAAAGTATATTGGAATATTGGATAACTTTTCCTTACACAAACCATATCAAATATTTGCTGAAAGTGGACAATCCCTTTAAAGTCTCCTGTAGCTGTGATTAGGATCTCTAAATCCAGCCATGTAATATAGTATTGCAGTAAATCGTATAAGTGATCAGGGCCTTAGGGTTGAAGTACCCTAGGGGGGCCTAAAATAGTAAAAATAAAACAAAAATAATTAAATAATAAATAATAATAATAAAAAAAAAACCCTAACATTTCACTCCTTTTTACCTATAACACAAATCATGAAATGAGGGAGGGAGGATAATAAGAGGTGGAGTCAGGGGAGAAGATGCTTTATATTAGCGTCATATTAGCTTTATCAGAAGTGTCTGAGAGCAGGACAGTTCTATTTGCTGATGGCAACCAATCAGTGCTCAGCTATTAATATAATAAACAGCTCGGGGAAAATGAAAGCTGAGCTCTGATTGGTTGCCATGGGTGACAGTTCTGCTCTCAGACACATCTGATAAATTTTCCCCTTTGTCTCTGTATTATGACTGATGATAATAATTGCTTTTATGTCTTTCCTCCCGGTATAAACTCAGTGGGAGATTCTCTGCCCCACTAATAAGTCTAACGTCAGCCTTTCCTGGGGGACAGGAGCTTCGCTTGTTATAGTTGGTAAAATAAAGGAATCCTACAGCGACACCCGGAGTAAACCCGTTTTTTTCGGTGAAATCTGGTTGTCTTTTACTCTTTAGCTAATGTGATGCCAAAGCTCTGCTCTTAAAGGGAAGATGGCACCAGGGACCTCATTTTCACATTTTCACAGGTTACAGAAGCCCATGACACCTGCAGTGCACATCCGTCTCTCTGCCTTTTATAAGCATTTGCATTACAATATAATTGGGTGTTATAACTTACCTTGCACCCTGACAAAATCCTGGGGTAGTCACAGGGGTTGGGCTTTGGTTTGGATGCATTTAAAAAAAACAACATGTGACTTGTCTGAGCTGCAGGCTGTCTCCATATTTGTGCTCCTGTACAGCTCCTCCCTCCCCTGCTGATGTCAGGTTGACCAGGATGTGAGCTCTGTGAAGGAGCAGGAGGGAGGAGCTGTACAGGAGCAGAAAGGTGGGGGCTAAGATCTGAGGAAGGAGTAACACAGACAAGTCACATGTTGTTTTTGAAATGCATCCAAACCAAAACCCAACCCCGGTGACTACCCCAGGATTCTGTCAGGGTGCAAGGTAAGTTATAACACACAATTATATTGTAATGCAAATGCTTATAAAAGGCAGAGAGACAGATGCGCGCTGCAGGTGTAATAAGCTTCTGCAACCCGTCTATAGTGAAAATGAGGTGATAGGTTCCTTTTAAAGGGAAGATGGCACCAGATTTTACCCCAATAAACCACTAGCTCCTTCCGGTTCGGTATGAAATATCCTTTCCAGTATTCCCCCTTTTATGTGACATCTCACAGAAACACAGACATGGGGAGTCATATCTTTAATATGACACCAGGATCATGTTTCTAGCTGCTATAGAACTGAAGATAGGAGCGTCTGATGTGACACTACACCTGCAGTCTATAAACTTGACTCTTCTCTGCTCACTGTCACATGACTTTGGAGGTTATAGGTAAATGGTTGAGGGAATTCTAGTAAGGACATTTCATACCCCACCTCAGGGGGCTGGTAGTTTATTGGGGTAAATCTGGTAACAGGTCCCTTTAAGATTGAGAAATAAGTTAAAACCCAAAAAGTTTTAAGAGTTAAAAGACCCCAATCCCATCCTGTAGATGCCCGTGGTGGATGATTGCGGAAAGGTCTAATCATTATACTGTGTGCGACGTGCCAGGAGAGGGGCTGGAGGAGTCACTTAGATACCTCCCTGTTTTTGGAGGATTTTGTATCTGCTCCAAGACTTTCTGGCTCCCAGAACCTAAATGTGACTCCAGGAGCTGAAGATTACTTAAGGCAAACTTGTGATCGCTCCGGAAGATTTGGGAAAAATTAGGGATTCAAGATTCGGGTACAAACCAAAGCCTAAAGTAAGTGACTACAGTCCTCTATGAATGCAGGTTATTATGTTATGGAAGTGATTTATTATATTTAATATTAATCTATAACAGTGACGGCGAACCTTTTAGAGCCCGAGTGCCCAAACTTCAACCAAAAGCCACTTATTTATTGTAAAGTGCCAGCACAGCAACTTATTTCTCCTTGTTCTTTGACAACTTTCAATCGTTCAGCCTCCTAAAGACACCAACGCAGTTGAAAGGAGGAGGGAAAATTCCTCTATCATTGTAGGAAGATTCTGTAGGAAGATTCTGTAGGAAGATTCTTTGAGTCCTGTCTGGTGAACTTCATGCTGGGGTGATGGCCCGAGTGCCCACAGAGAGGGTCCCGAGTGCCGCCACTGGCACCAGTGCCATAGGTTCGCCACCACTGATCTATAATATTATGGGGGGGGGGGGGGTTGTTCTCTGTTAAAGATGTTTTAGGTTTCAGTAGGAAAAAAATGCAAAATATGGCGAATTTGTGGCTTTTTTTCCTACATAAATTGAAACCTTTTAACATCAGTAAACATCTGCTACATATGTCTTACCATACGGTTATTGCTGGCGCTATAGGGGACATTGATCACAGTTTTTCGGACAGTTTTTGCCTTTTTTTGCCCAATTCTGGCACAGTTAGTAAATTTGTCTCTAATTTGCAACTTTTTTGGGTGCAAGCAAACGTCCGGCACTTAGTGGATTGGAGTGTCTGTGCCGTATCTGACATAGTGGGGCAGATGTATTATTGTATATGCGCCAAAAAAATGTTGGGAACTCACGTTTTTTTTGGGGCGCAAAAGTGTTGCGAATCATTTATAATGGGTTTCCAACTATCCCGACTCATCTGTCTTTTTTTGGCGCAAGTGGGCGTGGCCTAGACTTTCCACATCATCCGCCACATTTATGTGCAGTTTGTCGGCTTTTTTTGGGCACAATTTTTGGCGCAGAACAGGCCAGTAAAAAAATGACCTGAAGTCAAAAGAAAAAGAAAAACGGGCGCAGTCCATTTTTAGATTTTGGCGCACAAATAATTTGTGTCGGCATTTTTTTGGCGCCCGACTGATTCGCTCTGCTTCGCATTTATTACTTACAGCCGTGCGCCACTTTAATGCATCGGGCTGTGCTTTCCGTAGTCGGGCATCTCAGATGCCGACTGTCGAGGTTGCGACAGAATTAATAAATCCCCCCCAGTGAGCGGCATCTATCACTATTTTGCACCTAAAAAGTTGCAAAAAAAGTCGCAAAAGTGCACCTACTCCGAGCAGCTGCACTTGAAAAAAACTTCACTTTTCATTTACTGAAAACAAAGGTCTTCACTTCCCAAATGAAAATTTACTACTTTGCAACATGGAAAATACAGTAACAACTTCATCATGTTCTATGGGATCATCTCTGTGAGTGATTATTGTACAGATCTGAGAATATTATCAGACGCCATTTACATTATAATAAAAAAGGCAAAGACTCATTTCAGCAAGAATTTTCTTTTCTTTTTTTTTTTTTACATCACAATGTGGTCTGGACATTGTACAAGCTGATACTTTGGGGGACATTAATCATAGTGGTGTCTCAGGTTCGCCTGTTTTTGCGCCTGGTTTGTTCTCTTTTTTGGCTTGTGATTTATGATGCCTCTAGTTCTGCCTTAGTAAATGCGCTTTTGGAATTGTCTCATGTCCAATTCATTTGCGCCTAAATTTGCGCCAAATCTGTCTCTAATTTTTACCCTACAAAGTAAATCTCATTTGTGACCAATAATGGAACAAGATTCAAAAAAGGTGACAGGACGTACGGGGCTTCATTTTTGCACAAAAAAGTCTCATTGTGATGTAACTGCAGGGACTAAAAGTTACAGATATGGAAAAATAATAATTATTTAGTATTTTCCATATTGCATAGAGGGAATTCTTCATTTGGCAAACAAAAAACCTTTGTTTTTAGTAATGAAAAGTGAAGTATTTTGGAAGTGCAGCTGCTCAGAGTTTGTGCATTTTTGCGCCCTTTTAGCGACTTTTTAGGCGCAAATTTGTGATAGATCCCGTGCAAACATCTGCATTTCAGCCTCTCACTATGTCAGATAAGGCGCAGGGACTCAAAACCACTAAGTGCCAAACTTTGCCGTGCGCCAGAATATGGCGCATTAATGCGCCAAATTACCGTGACGCGCCAGATTTTTGTGCAAAAACAGTCTAACAGACTATGATTAATGTCCCCCTTTATGTGCAGAGACGAAGCCCTGAACGTCCTGTCACCTTTTCTCAATCTCGTTCCATTATTAGTCACAATTGAGATCTATGATGGTAGGGGGAAAAATTTGAGACAAATTTGGCGCAAAATAATCGGACATGAGACAATTCCAAAGCGCATTTACTAAGGCAGAACTGGATCCATCATAAATCACAAGCCAAAAAAAAGGACAAACCAGGCACAAAAATAGGCGAAGCGGAGACCCCCCTATGATTAATGTCCCCCTATATTTTTGGGGGAGTCCATTTCGGCAGCAGTCGTACCAGAGCTGACTCGGGAGAATCTATATAGGTTTGGAGCTTGATAGTTTCATGGCTGTGTTGGATCACAGGATTCTTTTAAAATTTCCATCGATTATGGGAAACCCCAAATAAATTAATTTAATTTATTTGGTTATTTCAGCCCAAAAGAGCACTTTTTGTACCCATTTTATCCATGTCAGGTGAATTAGGGAACAGTATAGGAATTCCTTTCCCCCTATTCATTTGTATTAGCAGGTTCCCGGTTTTAGGTCTATTGTATGTTTCCAATTGTTATGGTAACTGTATCTGTATGTGATATGTGAATGTTTGTTGTTTGTTGCGGTTATTGGCTGTGGCACCATCATTTCCCCTCTTGGTGGAATAATTTTGTATCTTATCTCATCCAGTTTGCATGGTATTACCATCTGCTGATACGGAGGTTGCGTCGCACGCTTGTGCATTTTTGTAATATCGGATTCATACAATCGAGATAATTCACTGAGCAAAGTTTGCCAAATAGTTGCAAACTAGACAATCTAATAATATCTAAATAATCCAACAGTAATAATTGGGATTAAGTCTCATTTATCCTAGAGTTAGGGAAGCAGGGACTCCTTGCATCATGCATTACTACAGGCAGTTACATATAAGATAGGTTCCATAGGTTTGTTCTTAAGTTGAATTTGTATGTAAGTCGGAACCGTATATATTTTATAATTGTAGCTTCAGACAAAAATTTTTTTGTCCTGGTGACAATTGCAATTTAATTTTTTTTTTCTGTAATGGGATCAAGGATTATGAATAAAGCTTCATTACAGACACCTTACAGCTGATCATTGCAGACTGGGACTATAGTAACATCCAGAGAGGTCACCAGAGGTCACAGGGGGCAGAGGGGTCTGTCTGTAACTAGGGGTCGTCTGTAAGTCGGGTGTCCTTAAGTAGGGGACCGCCTGTATGTTGTTTACGGTCCAATCCTTGGGCAGTGCTTGGTTCATGAATGTAGCCATCAGACAATCTGTTTCAAGGACCCAGGACTGTTTGCCCAAAAACCATCAGGAGGATCTTTTCAAGCCCCCAATATACAATTATGGCAAGAAAATTTTTTCCATAAAGAACATTGGAGAATTTAACTAGATTTTTGGAACTTCAAGTGATAAAAAAATTGTCGTCATCTAATGAGGAAGTAGAGAAACATCTAAAACCAGGCTCAATAATGCAACATATGTATCGAAAAAATAACAAATTACAAATTTTATATGGACAATGGGGGTTATTTATCATTGGGCGGCTCCCTGGGACAGTTCTATGTCTATTTTTGGAGCTCCGCTGCCCATCAGACTCATAAAAGTGGTCTTTACTTTTCAAAAAGTCCCAAAAAAGTCTCGAAATGCATAAACAGTCTCAGGACATAGAGCAGCAGGGACTTTTTATGAGACTTTTTGCATGACTCTGGCTTTGCACGGTGTTGCCCCAGTGGCAGTTCTAGGGTTACACCAGATTAATGGAGAGGTCTATATTGTCCTGTGAGACATTTTAGCAGTGAAAAGTCTCAAAAAACTTCAATACGACTACTTTGAGTCTTCTGATACACCAAAAAAGCCCCGGAAAACCAATGATAAATGACCCCCATAGAGTTTAATTCTATGTAATTCTATATCATAGAAGCCTTGATACAGCGGCTCAGCTCTGTGCATGGGGGATACCTATATAATGGCAGATTAGATACAGCATCTCAGTTCTATGCATGGGGGATACCTATATAATGGCAGATTAGATACAGCAGCTCAGCTCTATGCATGGGGGATACCTATATAATGGCAGATTAGATACAGCAGCTCAGCTCTATGCATAGGGGATACCTATATAATGGCAGATTAGATACAGCAGCTCAGCTCTATGCATAGGGGATACCTTTATAATGGCAGATTAGATACAGCAGCTCAGCTCTATGCATGGGGGATACCTATAAAATGGCAGATTAGATACAGCAGCTCAGCTCTATGCATGGGGGATACCTATATAATGGCAGATTAGATACAGCAGCTCAGCTCTATGCATGGGGGATACCTTTATAATGGCAGATTAGATACAGCAGCTCAGCTCTATGCATAGGGGATACCTATAGAATGGCAGATTAGATACAGCAGCTCAGCTCTATGCATGGGGGATACCTATTTAATGGCAGATTAGATACAGCAGCTCAGTTCTATGCATGGGGGATACCTATATACTGGCAGATTAGATACAGCAGCTCAGCTCTATGCATGGGGGATACCTATATAATGCAGATTAGATACAGCAGCTCAGCTCTATGCATGGGGGATACCTATATAATGGCAGATTAGATACAGCAGCTCAGCTCTATGCATAGGGGATACCTATATAATGGCAGATTAGATACAGCGGCTCAGCTCTATGCATGGGGGATACCTATAGAATGGCAAATTAGATACAGCAGCTCAGCTCTATGCATGGGGGATACCTATAGAATGGCAGATTAGATACAGCAGCTCAGCTCTATGCATGGGGGATACCTATTTAATGGCAGATTAGATACAGCAGCTCAGTTCTATGCATGGGGGATACCTATATAATGGCAGATTAGATACAGCAGCTCAGCTCTATGCATAGGGGATACCTATACAATGGCAGATTAGATACAGCGGCTCAGCTCTATGCATGGGGGATACCTATATAAGGGCAGATTAGATACAGCAGCTCAGCTCTATGCATAGGGGATACCTTTATAATGGCAGATTAGATACAGCAGCTCAGCTCTATGCATGGGGGATACCTATAGAATGGCAGATTAGATACAGCAGCTCATATCAATGCATGGGGGATACCTATATAATGGCAGATTAGATACAGCAGCTCAGATCTATGCCTGGGGGACACCTATATAGTGGTAGATTAGATACAGCAGCTCAGCTCTATGCATGGGGATACCTATATAATGGCAGATTAGATACAGCAGCTCAGCTCTATGCATGGGGGATACCTATATAATGGCAGATTAGATACAGCAGCACAGCTCTATGCATGTGGGATACCTATATAATGGCAGATTAGATAAAGCAGCTCAGCTCTATGCATGGGGGATACCTATATAAGGGCAGATTAGATACAGCAGCTCAGCTCTATGCATAGGGGATACCTTTATAATGGCAGATTAGATACAGCAGCTCAGCTCTATGCATGGGGGATACCTATAGAATGGCAGATTAGATACAGCAGCTCAGCTCTATGCATGGGGGATACCTATATAATGGCAGATTAGATACTGCAGCTCAGATCAATGCAGGGGGATACCTATATAGTGGTAGATTAGATACAGCAGCTCAGCTCTATGCATGGGGGATACCTATATAATGGCAGATTAGATACAGCAGCTCAGCTCTATGCATGGGGGATACCTATATAATGGCAGATTAGATACAGCAGCACAGCTCTATGCATGTGGGATACCTATATAATGGCAGATTAGATACAGCAGCACAGCTCTATGCATGTGGGATACCTATATAAGGGCAGATTAGATACAGCAGCTCAGCTCTATGCATAGGGGATACCTTTATAATGGCAGATTAGATACAGCAGCTCAGCTCTATGCATAGGGGATACCTTTATAATGGCAGATTAGATACAGCAGCTCAGCTCTATGCATGGGGGATACCTATAGAATGGCAGATTAGATACAGCAGCTCAGCTCTATGCATGGGGGATACCTATATAATGGCAGATTAGATACTGCAGCTCAGATCAATGCAGGGGGGATACCTATATAATGGCAGATTAGATACAGCAGCTCAGCTCTATGCATGGGGAATACCTATATAATGGCAGATTAGATACAGCAGCTCAGATCTGTGCATGGGGGATACCTATATATTGGCAGATTAGATACAGCAGCTCAGATCTATGCATGGGGGATACCTATATAATGGCAGATTAGATACAGCAGCTCAGATCTATGCATGGGGGATACCTATATAATAGCAGATTAGATACAGCAGCTCAGATCTGTGCATGGGGGATACCTATATATTGGCAGATTAGATACAGCAGCTCAGCTCTATGCATAGGGGATACCTATATAATGGCAGATTAGATACTGCAGCTCAGCTCTATGCATAGGGGATACCTATAGAATGGCAGATTAGATACAGCAGCTCAGCTCTATGCATGGGGAATACCTATATAATGGCAGATTAGATACTGCAGCTCAGATCAATGCAGGGGGGATACCTATATAATGGCAGATTAGATACAGCAGCTCAGCTCTATGCATGGGGAATACCTATATAATGGCAGATTAGATACAGCAGCTCAGATCTGTGCATGGGGGATACCTATATATTGGCAGATTAGATACAGCAGCTCAGATCTATGCATGGGGGATACCTATATAATGGCAGATTAGATACAGCAGCTCAGATCTATGCATGGGGGATACCTATATAATAGCAGATTAGATACAGCAGCTCAGATCTGTGCATGGGGGATACCTATATATTGGCAGATTAGATACAGCAGCTCAGCTCTATGCATGGGGGATACCTATAATGGCAGATTAGATACTGCAGCTCAGCTCTATGCATAGGGGATACCTATAGAATGGCAGATTAGATACAGCAGCTCAGCTCTATGCATGGGGGATACCTATATAATAGCAGATTAGATACAGCAGCTCAGCTCTGTGCATGGGGGATACCTATATAATGGCAGATTAGATACAGCAGCTCAGCTCTATGCATAGGGGATACCTATAGAATGGCAGATTAGATACAGCAGCTCAGCTCTATGCATGGGGGATACCTATATAATAGCAGATTAGATACAGCAGCTCAGCTCTATGCATGGGGAATACCTATACAATGGCAGATTAGATACAGCGGCTCAGCTCTATGCATGGGGGATACCTATATAAGGGCAGATTAGATACAGCAGCTCAGCTCTATGCATAGGGGATACCTTTATAATGGCAGATTAGATACAGCAGCTCAGCTCTATGCATGGGGGATACCTATAGAATGGCAGATTAGATACAGCAGCTCATATCAATGCATGGGGGATACCTATATAATGGCAGATTAGATACAGCAGCTCAGATCTATGCCTGGGGGACACCTATATAGTGGTAGATTAGATACAGCAGCTCAGATCTGTGCATGGGGATACCTATATAATGGCAGATTAGATACAGCAGCACAGCTCTATGCATGTGGGATACCTATATAATGGCAGATTAGATACAGCAGCACAGCTCTATGCATGTGGGATACCTATATAAGGGCAGATTAGATACAGCAGCTCAGCTCTATGCATAGGGGATACCTTTATAATGGCAGATTAGATACAGCAGCTCAGCTCTATGCATGGGGGATACCTATAGAATGGCAGATTAGATACAGCAGCTCAGCTCTATGCATGGGGGATACCTATATAATGGCAGATTAGATACTGCAGCTCAGATCAATGCAGGGGGGATACCTATATAATGGCAGATTAGATACAGCAGCTCAGCTCTATGCATGGGGAATACCTATATAATGGCAGATTAGATACAGCAGCTCAGATCTGTGCATGGGGGATACCTATATATTGGCAGATTAGATACAGCAGCTCAGATCTATGCATGGGGGATACCTATATAATGGCAGATTAGATACAGCAGCTCAGATCTATGCATGGGGGATACCTATATAATAGCAGATTAGATACAGCAGCTCAGATCTGTGCATGGGGGATACCTATATATTGGCAGATTAGATACAGCAGCTCAGCTCTATGCATGGGGGATACCTATAATGGCAGATTAGATACTGCAGCTCAGCTCTATGCATAGGGGATACCTATAGAATGGCAGATTAGATACAGCAGCTCAGCTCTATGCATGGGGAATACCTATATAATGGCAGATTAGATACTGCAGCTCAGATCAATGCAGGGGGGATACCTATATAATGGCAGATTAGATACAGCAGCTCAGCTCTATGCATGGGGAATACCTATATAATGGCAGATTAGATACAGCAGCTCAGATCTGTGCATGGGGGATACCTATATATTGGCAGATTAGATACAGCAGCTCAGATCTATGCATGGGGGATACCTATATAATGGCAGATTAGATACAGCAGCTCAGATCTATGCATGGGGGATACCTATATAATAGCAGATTAGATACAGCAGCTCAGATCTGTGCATGGGGGATACCTATATATTGGCAGATTAGATACAGCAGCTCAGCTCTATGCATGGGGGATACCTATAATGGCAGATTAGATACTGCAGCTCAGCTCTATGCATAGGGGATACCTATAGAATGGCAGATTAGATACAGCAGCTAAGCTCTATGCATGGGGGATACCTATATAATAGCAGATTAGATACAGCAGCTCAGCTCTGTGCATGGGGGATACCTATATAATGGCAGATTAGATACAGCAGCTCAGCTCTATGCATAGGGGATACCTATAGAATGGCAGATTAGATACAGCAGCTCAGCTCTATGCATGGGGGATACCTATATAATAGCAGATTAGATACAGCAGCTCAGCTCTATGCATGGGGAATACCTATATAAGGGCAGATTAGATACAACAGCTCAGCTCTATGCATAGGGGATACCTTTATAATGGCAGATTAGATACAGCAGCTCAGCTCTATGCATGGGGGATACCTATAGAATGGCAGATTAGATACAGCAGCTCAGATCAATGCATGGGGGGTACCTATATAATGGCAGATTAGATACAGCAGCTCAGATCTATGCATGGGGGACACCTATATAGTGGTAGATTAGATACAGCAGCTCAGCTCTATGCATGGGGGATACCTATATAATAGCAGATTAGATACAGCAGCTCAGCTCTATGCATAGGGGATACCTATATAATGGCAGATTAGATACAGCAGCTCAGATCAATGCATGGGGGATACCTTTATAATGGCAGATTAGATACAGCAGCTCAGCTCTATGCATGGGGGATACCTATATAATGGCAGATTAGATACTGCAGCTCAGATCAATGCAGGGGGGATACCTATATAATGGCAAATTAGATACAGCAGCTCAGCTCTATGCATGGGGAATACCTATATAATGACAGATTAGATACAGCAGCTCAGATCTGTGCATGGGGGATACCTATATAATGGCAGATTAGATACAGCAGCTCAGATCTATGAATGGGGGACACCTATATAGTGGTAGATTAGATACAGCAGCTCAGCTCTATGCATGGGGGATACCTATATAATGGCAGATTAGATACAGCAGCTCAGCTCTATGCATGGGGGATACCTATATAATGGCAGATTAGATACAGCAGCTCAGATCTATGCATAGGGGATACCTATATAATGGCAGATTAGATACAGCAGCTCAGATCAATGCATGGGGGATACCTTTATAATGGCAGATTAGATACAGCAGCTCAGCTCTATGCATGGGGGATACCTATATAATGGCAGATTAGATACTGCAGCTCAGATCAATGCAGGGGGGATACCTATATAATGGCAAATTAGATACAGCAGCTCAGCTCTATGCATGGGGAATACCTATATAATGACAGATTAGATACAGCAGCTCAGATCTGTGCATGGGGGATACCTATATAATGGCAGATTAGATACAGCAGCTCAGATCTATGAATGGGGGACACCTATATAGTGGTAGATTAGATACAGCAGCTCAGCTCTATGCATGGGGGATACCTATATAATGGCAGATTAGATACTGCAGCTCAGCTCTATGCATAGGGGATACCTATAGAATGGCAGATTAGATACAGCAGCTCAGCTCTATGCATGGGGGATACCTATATAACAGCAGATTAGATACAGCAGCTCAGATCTGTGCATGGGGGATACCTATATATTGGCAGATTAGATACAGCAGCTCAGCTCTATGCATGGGGGATACCTATATAATGGCAGATTAGATACTGCAGCTCAGCTCTATGCATAGGGGATACCTATAGAATGGCAGATTAGATACAGCAGCTCAGCTCTATGCATGGGGGATACCTATATAACAGCAGATTAGATACAGCAGCTCAGATCTGTGCATGGGGGATACCTATATAATGGCAGATTAGATACAGCAGCTCAGCTCTATGCATAGGGGATACCTATAGAATGGCAGTTTAGATACAGCAGCTCAGCTCTATGCATGGGGGATACCTATATAATAGCAGATTAGATACAGCAGCTCAGCTCTATGCATGGGGGATACCTATATAATGGCAGATTAGATACAGCAGCACAGCTCTATGCATGGGGATACCTATATGATGGCAGATTAGATACAGCAGCTCAGATCTGTGCATGGGGGATACCTATATAATGGCAGATTAGATACAGCAGCTCAGATCTGTACATCGGGGATACCTATATAATGGCAGATTAGATACAGAAGCTCAGCTCTATGCATGGGGGATACCTATATAATAGCAGATTAGATACAGCGGCTCAGCTCTATGCATGGGGGATACCTATATAATGGCAGATTAGATACAGAAGCTCAGATCTGTGCATGGGGGATACCTATATATTGGCAGATTAGATACAGCAGCTCAGCTCTATGCATACCCTGTGAGTGTAACCTCTAAGTATCATGTGCCTTGTTGCCCGCCTGTTCCCCGGCTGCTTTCAGTAAAGATTTTTGCTGTTTGGAGCATTTGTGTCGGTGCCATGTGACTCTTGTGACTCCATCTGTTACACATTATACATGGATTTTGCCCTGTGAAGTTATAAAACTCCGGATAATTTGTATTTAGTCCAAATGTTTCACTCTCTGCACATAAATTTGACTGGACATTTATTAATGTGTGATCCAAGAACATCCAAAAAAGACCGGATTATGCATTGGTGGTGTGTGCTCACACTGCTGTGCTCCGTGCTCTCTGCAGACATTGTTAGGTATTGGCCTGGAGAGCTGTGTAATCAGACCTTTGTGTGTAGCAGCAGGGCTGTGAAATATGGGTTTATATTGCAGGATTATAGATTCTCTAAAATACAGGGGGGGGGGGGTCCTCACACTGCTGTGCTCTGTGCTCACTGCAGCCATTGTTAGCTATTGTCACTGGGGATCTGTGTAATCATACATTTGTGTGTAGCAGCAGGGCTGTGAAATATGGGTTTATATTCCAGGATTATAGATGATCTAAAATACATTGGGGGGGGGGGGGGGTCGAGGTCCTCACAC